>NC_065523.1:37964684-38009054 GCF_006386435.1 Epinephelus moara
AGGCTCACGGCTTATGTGTTTGTCACTTTCTTTTTCATTTTAACCCACACCATGATCTTTTCCTGACCCTAACCAAGTGGTTTTTGTGCCTAAACCTAACCAGACCTTAACCACAGGGCATCATGATGATTTCGGAGCGGACTTCGGAACAATGGGTTTAATATGGTTGGAACAATGGGCTGTCGGACCAATGGGCAGTTCCCGGCAAAACAAGCAAACAGAACTTGCTAGCTAACACTAGCTAATGTCTGTCTATCTCTGCCCGAGCAGCGCTCGAACATTCAAAATTAGTCGGTACCATGTTTAAGAGAAAGACTGTAGAACCAGATATAAAAAAAGAAGTAACCATTATAACATTTCACCGGCCTCCATGCTGCTTTCTACTGTTTACTAATAATGTTTTCCGGCCCATCTGTGACGTTGAACATGACACACCAGAGTGAGAAGAGAAAGGCAAACTTGTCTGTTGCAGAGCCGTGCACACAGATCTGGTCGACTGGCAATGGGAACGGAGTCTATCGGCTAATTTCAACGGGAGTTTCTTGTGTTTTAAAAACCTGCACACACAGGCTCATTTTGGTGGAAAAGCAGTATAAGAAACAAAAACATCCACTCAGGTGATTTAATTTGCAGTTATACTGTACATTCAAGTCAAAAAGTCGTTATATCGCTCATAAAAACGTCTGAATCTATGTACAGCTTTGGAGTAATGACAGAAAAACATCAAGTCAGGTTTAAAATAGTTCTGGTCATGAGGAAAAAAATCACACATCCATGTGGCCCCAAAAGTGTATCATGGCCTTAATAAATTCTGAATCATTGCCTCCAGTGGCAAAAACAGGTTTTAATTAAAAACCCCCGTCCTGTGGGAGAAGCCCCAGATATCTTTGATGGAGTCAATCACCCAAATTATCCTGTGATTAGAAATTAGGAGGAAAAACTAAGTGCATTTGTGGGGAAGTCTCTGCGTTACTGTTACAGCTTGAAGAAATTTGCCAAATGATAAAAATCACCATCGTTCAAACTGACACAAAGTGAAATAAGTGCACAACATGATTGTCAGACGACTGCAGCGTGATCTACAGACCGCACAGTCGGCTCGTCTCTGGCCTTAGGCACCAAACACCTTGAACAGACACTCAGCAAGTGACTGAAGACTTCAGATGCACAGTGTGGAAACATGCAGCGTGCACGACATGTAAACATTATGTCACATTCTGCAGCGGAGGGATATTTCATCCAAAAACGAGATGGGTTGTGACTGAGAGCAGAAGAGACGCGACAGAGACAGGACAGTGACAGACGGATCGATGGGTACAGAATGAGGGAGAGACGAGGAGCATCCATCCTACCATCCACCATGACCTGGCAGAGAAGTCATAACACAGCTGCCACCTGAGCCCGGGGTCACTCTGCCTCTCCCACGCCATTCCACACACTGCCACGCTGCCTCTCCCACGCCAGAATCCTCTTCCTGGGACTGCTGATAAATATATAAATATATAAAACACAGTCAATGAAACACGGATGGAGTCACCAATCAGGAGCTATCTGTTACCAGGGTGCTGCTGCGGTGTGAGTGATAGAGAGGGTGTGTGTATGTGTGGGTATATACTGTATGTATGCTCTGGTGTGTGTGTGTGTGTGTGTGTGTGTTTGGAGGGAGAGGGGACACAGACACAGAAATGCCACGGAGCCCTCTCCAAGCAGCTGTGCCTCTCGCTTCGCCGGTCCAACTGCTCCCGCTGCCATGAGCAGACTCACCGAGCCACCGACTCTGCACCAAACACCCGGGCTCCAGCACGAGTGTTTGCACACACGGAGCCACTTGCACGTGTGTGGTACGGTCATATCTTCACAGTTTGTATATTTCTAACAATTTTATGAGTCAGTCAAAAGCAATAATGTCCAACGGCTGTGCTCTGTGCTGATATCCATCCTCCAGGAGGCCGCGGGCCAAGCTCAGATGTGTGAGCCAGGTTACTGAAGGGCTTCCATCTGAAAACAAAGCTCGTTATGTGAAGCCCTTTATCGACTTCTTATTCCTCTCAGTGTCGCTGACATCATTTCAATTATTATACTGTAGAGAATATGTCTGTGTAACCCTTTGATGCTCAGGTCACCGGAACCGACACTGGTTCAGCCCAGTCTACAGGAGAAAAGGTTGACGTCGTCGGGGATGGTGGATGGCGTGACACCTTCCAACCTGCAGACCACTGCTCAAGACCATCGGAAAACAAAACCTGTTGTTTTTGCTGCGTCTTCCAGCAGCGTTTTAGTCGCCAAACATTTATTTCGTTGTGTCCCGTCAGTGATTTTCATCCCAGAATAGTGTCACAAAAAGCAGCTGTTTTTTTTTGTTGACTGAGACATGGCTGCCGTTTCAGTTGGGATACTGGCCTTAAAACCTTGGGTTCTTTTTTGTTGTTGTTTTTTACCGAGACATCACTGCAACCCTGCAACAACTGTGCCATGAAAAGTGATTGTTTTTACTGAGATGTCACTGTGTTTCTTGCTGAGATATCGGCCTTAAAGCCGCTTCTTTTAAATTTTATTTTACAGAGACATCGCTGCTTTTCCTGTCCGAATCCTGACATGAAATATAATTGTTTTTTACTGAGACAATAATATTGCGTTTTTTATTGAGTCATCACTGTCATCAAGCCAAAACATGATCTTTTTCAAACCATAATGAAGTGGTTTTTATGCCTCAATCTAAACACACATTAACCACAGTGCTGTCGAAATGAAAGGTTTCAACATATTCACCACATACCAACCTATAACTGTCATGTGTCTGTGGTGTGCAGAAATGCACACTGCCAAACTTTATTCTTTTTATTTTATCTATTCCATACATGGGTTAGAGTCACTGGATTGGAGTTTGCAGTTTTTGCAAACAATAAATGAACTGTCATAATTTGGAAATAAATAATCAGATGAATTCAGGCTGTAACAAAAAAAAAAAAAAAAAAAAGTTTTCATATGTTTTCCTATGAAAAGCGGTGCACCCACATTAGTACGTATCCAACGTATTTTGAGAGGCTGCGATTAAATGACCAATACAATGATGGCAGTAAACAAGGAAGCAGGCCTGAGCGCTTGTAAGGAGGCAGGTTGGTGTGGTGGATGGGTCACAAATTCAAAGGATATCATACGAACCGTTCTCTGAAAATATGTTGTTGAAACCTACATTTTTATTACTGAAGATTTGTAATGTTTTTTGTTATTTTTAATACCTTTTAAATGAGACATCCCAAATGGATCCCTTACAGACCTAGGACCAATTCCATTTCTTCCCTTTAGCCCTTGTCTTGGCGCTTCCCCTTGGTTTTGGGAAGTGGTGTCCCAATTCTAACCTGACGGGGACTGGGATCACTGCACACTACTGTATTTCATCTTACACAGTTGTTTATGGTCACTAGTGGGCAGATATGACGTCCTTTTCACGTGACCCTGTTTAAGCTGAGCAGCTCACCTGCTTCTTAATAAGCTAAGGAGACGCTGTGATCAATCAGTGATATTCTGAGGCTTCATCATCAATAAAATCATTTTAGCTCCAATCGCGTTTACAGAAATACACAGAAAAAAACAAACAAACAAACAAACGTGTTTTAGTGTTTATGTTTTTGTACATTTACATGGATCAGTCTAGGCCTATGCAGCAGGTATAGTTTGTGTGTTTGGGCTGTGTGTCTCCTGTATATCCACAATTAACTTTAAAAAAAGCTGTGTACTTTCTTGTAATTATGGGCTGTATTTCAGCACCGTGTCACTTTATGATTATTGAAGAAGCTCCTTGTGACTGAAGTGTTGACTTCTTTTTAAAATGAATCAATGCAGAGGTGATGAGTGTGTGCAGGAATTCACTTTTGTCTTTGAGACTGTCTTTGGGGGATTTGATTCCCTGCACCACAAAGGAGACAAAGCAAGTGATGTGTGTGTGTGTGTGTGTGTGTGTGTGTGTGTGTGTGTGTGAGACGCCTTTTACTCATCGGTATAACTACAAACGTACACTGTAAAATATTTGGATGTACATTTAAATTACTAGCTACTAGTTGCATCGCTTTCAAAACATGTCACTGTGGCATTTTTACAGTAAATTATTGTGAAATGACAGCTGTCTGCTGTAGTTATACCTGCATATTACTGTGATATCACACTATGTTCCTGTAAAGATTACCTCTGCATATTTACCTGCATGAAATTCTGAAGACGGTCACAGTTGTAGCCTTTAAGATGAAAATAATGTAATTTATCGTGAAATATTACAGTTACCTATTGTAACTTTCTGGAAATAATTTGTAGTGTGGACTTGTGAACAGCATCAATCAATCAATAGGTTTATTAAAGCTGTGGCTGTCATCACGGAGTCAAAGCTAAATTTTAATAACCACATTAAGACCAGAACAAACTCAGCTGACTATCACTGAGACACACAGAGGACGTGAATCACATCACTGCTCCGATTTTTGCTCTGACTTCCTGTTTGTCAAAGAATTTATTTTAATATACACCTGTCTGTTTATAAAGCGCTGCAGCTCTGCTCTGAACCTCTCACATGACCTGGTTCTGGTCTGATTTCTGTCCCACAAGTCCAAACTAAACGCAGACACTTCGGTTCTTATGCCCCTCATATCTGCTCCGACTCAAGTCGTTTACACAGAGGTTTCTCAGTTTGCCACGTCCTATTATGAAGTTAAACTCTGGACTATTTATTCATATACCAAACAGTAATCTGAATTCTACTTTTTAATCTGTTTTATTCTGTCATTTTATTTTTTTTTTTCATTCAGATTATCTGTCTTCTCACAACTTGTCTTAATGTGTTTTGTTTGTATGTAAAGCCCTTTGAATCGTCCCTTAGTGTTGAAAGGTGCCATACAAATAAAGTCAAATTTAAACTCCCAAATACTACAGTACGGCGATGCTCGACCTGCTTTGTCCAGAGGCCACTTCTGAAAATAACAGGAGGCTGACATTAATTACATTTATTAGATAAAACGAATAAACATCAAACAGGGCCCATAATTCCTCTTTCTCTGACATTCTGGATATTTAAATTAACTGACTTATTAACTTAAAGGATTTGAGGACATTCAGGGCTCAGCCCAGACTTCTGTATATCAGCATTTTTCTGACATAAAAAATACAGATAATACTTTATGTATGAAATGTAAAATTGTCTAGTTGTGTGAATAATGTAAAATATATATGTGGTGACGGACAAATGAAACCAGACTGTGAATTTCTACACAAATGAAATCAAAAAGGACATTTTTTGGGGAAAGTTGGGGTGATGACACCAAAATGTAGAAGACTATGATTTCAACAAAGGGGCAATTTGTGACACAACACATTAAATATAGTGTAAACACAATGACAACACAGAACAACAAAACAACAAAACTTCTGAAAAAGTAAAAGAGGTAAATAAATAAAGACACCTGGAATATGACATGCTGACAGGAGGACCTGTCTCAGATTCAGTATTCTGAATACAAACTGTCACCTTCAGCTGGACGTTACAGAGCCAGGAAATGGAAAGAAAATACTTCAAGCTTCTCTTCATCTATAAAACTCCTCAACTAGAGAGCAGGTTAATTCATGCTCACAGTAGGAACTGTTGCACTTTGTAGTTTTTATTGTGATTTCATGGTTTTTATGACTTCCTCCTCCTTTTACAACGACTGTGAGGGCATTGCATTTTGGCATTGCGGCACCTTCTACTTAATTTTTCCAAACTTCGACCTGTTGTCCTCGTTCGTGGACACTTGTTTGTGCCGTCTAGTGGACACAAATGCACAATATATTAATGCATGCAAAAACAAGATGGCCGCCATCTCTGCCAAGTCAGTCTGCAGCCGACACAGACACAAAAGTGGACAAGATCCAAAACCTGATTGAAACTTGATTATTTATGCTTGGGAACATTTGTAGTTTGATATGGTGACAAATCTGACAAATTTTAGCCCCAGTAATGAGCTAACATGCTGTTAATTAGGAAGCTTTTCTGTTCCTACAGACATAAACAACATTAGTAGCTTTATCTACGGAGCAGGGAAAAATTAATCTAGAATCTAGAATTACAAAATGACCAAATGACTTATGTTGCATTATGTGCAATTTTGCTTTTGCACAGCCACGTTCAAGTGTTGAACATCTCTGAACAGTTTTGGACTCAAAACACCAACTTTCACCTGGGAGGTCGCTACGCTGTGGCCTACGAATGTGGCCTACGCTGCCATTTTGAGTATTTATACCAGTGCGGTGGTGTGTGTGTGTCACTCTGCAGTTACACCTCTAAAACACTAGTTGGCGGCGGAGTTTCTGTGAAGTGCTGTAAAGTTTAGTTGATTCAAAACACACATTAAACACACATNACAACTGTCTTATACTAAACACGTTTTCCAAACAAATACAACATGCTAACGTTATTAGCACAATCCTATGGCATTTTACATTGTATAAATTAGCCTAGCAATTTAAAATGATATTTTTGTGGAGGCTTTATTGTCTTCACAATTTATTGTTTCTTATCTGTGAAAGTAAATCAAAGCTTTGTTTCCACTGAGGGAAATGGTTTCAGCTCACAGAGACAGACAGGAGGTCTGCGTCGCCAAGACATGTAGTTACATCTCTGGGGAGGTGCACATCAGGCTATAGGGTATGGCGTTGATTCAACGCACAAGTATAAATCCTGCATTTGTCATGAGACAAAATTCATTTGAACTGAAATTTCAACTGAAAACTTTCATAGCAACAGCTGATGCATGCAATTACTTAGATGAAGTTGTATTAATAACGTCTGAGGTGAACCACTGTGCTGTCATGTTTGACTCTGCATTGTTCTAAGTTGATTGCAGTTGGCTGTGGCACCACTGCCCAAGCAAAATTTCCCTCCGAGGACATTTAAGTAAATCTTATCTTTGATGTTTTTTGTCAACACGTCAGAAAAAGAAAACCAGATGTGTATCCAAGAGTTAAACACCTCCTCTCTGGTTGCCATGCTCATCAGCTCCACTCTGCATTGAATGTGTGTTGTTGTAGCTCAACAGTCAGACTACGAGCCATATTTCACTGCGGCCACCTGTGCTAAAAACAGACTGTTTATTCTCCGTTTGATAAAAAAGAGAAACCCCTCCGACAAATAGTTTTCAGTGCCGTTCACATCAGCGAGCACAATGTTTCTCTTCTCCTCGCTGGGCGCATTCGAACCAGAGGGAAATCTGTTGCTGATGAACATAATAAAAACAAACGAAAGTCATTTTCTTCTGTGGTATAAACAGTTAGTCATTTCACATGAGGACAGCATTATTGTGGATTTTATTTAGTCATGCCTATTATAGAAAATAAAAAGAAACGTCTGAGAGCAAAATTGGGTTTGCCCTTTTGTTTGAGTTCTGTGCTCAATCCAATGGAACGGCAGATTTTATCTGATGCATTGTATCTATTTGATCAGTCCGCCTGTCTCCGCCTGCCCGCTCGCCAGCATGTGATGCTGTCTTTATTTATCTGTCTCTTTGCTTCAGTCCTGTCTCCGTTTGTCTCTCGGAGCTGTCTGTCTCTCCACCTCGCCGTCTGAGCACAGACAGACACACAGACCTGTATGTTTATGTATGGGTTCATTAACAGGCATTGACAGCTTGTGAAGGAGAGCGCCATTAACATCGCATGTATTCCCCAGAGGTGATCCTGCCGTGAGTGCTGCGCTCCGTCTCTGTGTTTTACATGCGTGGTGGGTGACCGTGGTGAAGAGGGGAGGGGGCGCGAGTGGCAATTACAGGGCCGGTTATAGCGCCATAGCCTGCTCGACGGGCCACGCTTGGCATGGGTCCCTATTTTAAGGGAATTTAAAAGCACTAGACGGGGCTCTATTGTGTGACCCCATCTCTCTGCCTCCTCCTCCTCCTCCACCCATCGCTACCTTCCAGTCATGATTCAGCCCTGTTTTTAATCTCGCCAGGCCTCAGCGGGGCCTGAAAGCACAGGGACTGGGCGCCATGCCTAGATGACCCCCGGTAATATGGAAATGGATCGAGCGACCCCACTCACAGTCCCTCACGGACCCACTCGCACACACCGAGGTGCTTACTTTAGACAGTCCCTCACGGACCCACTCGCACACACCGAGGTGCTTACTTTAGCGCACGTACACAGCCAGCGGACTCTTAATTTTCCATCAGAGCTGCTTCACCTGAAATATTCCTGCCAACAGAGCAGCACTCTTCGGAGCCCTTTTGTCCCCGGCTCCGGCTGCCGTTATGTAACTGCACCAGATTCCACACTGCAGGTCAAGAGCTCACACTCAGCAGCCACTGATCATTTCTGATGAAGTGCGCCACTCAGGAAAGTTTGTCTGGTCAAACATTCACCACATTTACCTACACGCGCTCCAGCTGAACAGATCTGCTGCATGCCATTATAGAAACTTCTGCTCTGATGAAGTCGCACAGCCTTCTGCGTGTTCCTGCTCCTCCTGCATCATTTTTCCACTCAAGGTTAAATATATGCTTGAGAGACAGGATACACTAAAACTCCAAAGTTGACCCTCTCCCCCGCTCTCCCTCACACACTCCCGTCGTAATTTGTCTGCCCACTGGTTTCACTTATTAAGTTTCAAAAGGTTTCTGGGCAACGTGGTTTGAGAAAGGGAAAAAAAGGAACCATGGCATTTTTTTGGCACACCGCTCTGCCCGTCTTGCCCAGAACGAGGAGGTTACCATGGCATCAGTGGGCACCTCATAAAGCAGACCATTGTTGGTGCTTGTGTGTGTGCATGTGTGTGTATGTGTGTGTGTCACATTGAGTTGCATGGCAACAACCTCTGGGCACCACCAGCGCTAGTGAGGAGCTCAAATCTTGCACGGGGCAGTGCCAGCCTGCAGAACGACATAAACATCAACTTTTTCAATCTGATTTCTTCCCTACCTGCTTCTTCATCTGTCTCACATCACACACACACACACACACACACACACACATGCACACACAGTTTCCTGCCGAACTTGAAAGTGTGTCAGCACGCTGCAAAGAAAGCTAAAGATCCTGTAATTGTTACTCAGATCCTGATTTATCATCCCCAAACACAAAACCAACGTGCGGTCAAAGGTTAGCAAATCAGGAATAATCTGGAGTGTGTTTTGTTTCTTTGCCCTCGTGTGTGTGTGTGTGTGTGTGCACATTTTCATTAAAGCGAGAAAATGACTGTGAGGCAGCCACTGCATGCTTAAAGAATGGCCGCCATAATTAGAAAATGAACCCGCAATTTAAAATAACCTGAGGGGGAAAACAGAAACGTTTAATTTTCTTGTCTTTTCTAGTCAGCTCCATTAGCTGAGAGAGGGTATAATACAGGTTTGTTTGTAATTGTTTCAGTTCCAAATAGCCTAAAAACACTAAGTTACTATGTGTGAAAATCTGGACACAATTTGTGGTTCCCTTGGAAAGAAAAAAAGGAGCGAGAGGAGGGAAGGAAAGGAGCTATTTTCAGTTTATAAAAGTTTTGGTGGGAGTTGAAAGGCGTGGGTGACAACAATCTTTGACAGGTGTACGCTCTCTGGCTCACTGCAACCTTTGTGTTGGAGTTAAGGCCTGTGTGTGTGTGTGTGTGTGTGTGTGTGTGTGTGTGCAGAGCTGTGAGCTGCAGATGGAATAAAGAGCAGACGGTGTTAAAGTGAGACGTGGGTCCTCTGGCACACTCTGCTGGTGCGTTCAGGGAACTACGAACACTAACGAAGCCGTGATGGAGGAAAGGTTGAGAGCATTTGTGGCAACACTTAAAACACATGCTTAACTAATGTGTAATTAATGCACGCCTCGATGACTCATGATGATTTAATGCATGAATGAATGCAGGACGCATCCTGAGTTCCTGTTGGACACCATTAGGAAATGATCACGTCACTATGAATTCATGTCATTAGTTAAACAACTTGATTCACAGTCACACACTACTGACCGTCAAAGTCAAGTCAAAGGATTGTCATAAAATCAAACAAATGAAGTGACTGATTTAACGTTCATTAATTTGTGATCCACTGATCGATCTAATCCCATGAACTCACAGTTACCTGATCATGTCTTCATGGTGAGAACAGGACTTCCTGATACATCCCAAACCAATCACCACAATAAATGTTGGCATGATATGTTTCTGCAAACCACAGATACTTCAGATTTGTATGTTGTTATATCGTGGATACGATAAAACTTAAATCTCTAAGACACTGTGGTTAATGTGTGGTTATGTTTAGGCACAGAGACCACTTGGTTATAGTACGGAAAAGATGTTTTTATTTAAAATACTTGGTGCTGGTGGCTAAAAGCTGATTGAAAAACAAAACAAAAAAAACAACAATTTATTTTGGCACTATCTTGGCTAAAAATAAAGCAATGTCTTGGTAGAGAACAACCACTTTTCATGGCACTATCCCTCCTGGAAATGCAGCAATGTCTCTCTACAAAATGGCACTTTTTGTAGCACCATCTCAGCTGGAAATGCAGTGATGTCTTGGTAGAAAATAACTTTTCATGCCACTATCGCCTCTGGAAAAACAGCAACAGACAGCCAAACACATCCACTTTTGGTGGCTCAAAAGCTGCTGGAAACGCACTGATGTCTCCTTAAAAACCGAACACTTTTTGTAGCACTATCCCACTTGGAAACGCAGCATTGTCTCTGCAAAAACCGAACACTTTTTGTGGCACTATAACAGCTGGAAATGAAGCAAAGTCTTGGTAGAAAACATCCACTTTTCATTGCACTGTCTCTGCTGGAAACGAAGCAATATCACTGTAAAACAAGTATTTTTGGTGGCACTATCACTGGTGGAAATACAGTGATGGGCAGCTAAAAAAACACCCACTTCTGGTTGCTAAAAAGCTGCTGGAAATGCACCGATATCTCCATAAAAAAACAACCCCTGTTTGTGGTACTATCCCGCTTGGAAATGGAGCAATGTCTTGGTAGAAACCACAATTTGCAGTGATGTCTAATTAAAAACCAAACCCCTTTTTGTGGCACTATCCCCGGTGGAAAAACAGCAACAGGCTGCTAAAAAACACCCACTTTTGGTGGCTAAAAAGCCGCTGGAAATGCACTAATGTCGCAATAAAAAACAGCCCTTTTTGTGACACTATCCCCTCTGGAAATGCAGCAAACAAAAGACAAACACACAAAAAATGCTTTTCATGGCACTATCTTGAAGCAATGTCTTGGTAGAAAACAACTGCTTTTCATGGCACTATCCCCGCTGGAAATGCTGCAATATCTTTGTAAAAAAACAACTATTTTTTGTGGAAAAACAGCAACAGGCAGCCAAAAAACACTCACATTTGGTGGCTACAAAGCTGCTGGAAATGCACTGATGTCTCCATTAAAAACAACAAAAAACTTTTGTGGCATTAACTCAGCTGGAAACGCAGTGATGTCTTGGTAAAAACTAAAACCAAAACCAAACAAAAAACACTTTTCTTGGCACGATCTCTGTGAAGTCTTGATAGAAACCAGATTTTGTGGCACTTTTCTCAGTTGGAAACAAAGTGATGTCTTGGTAGAAAACAGCCGCTTTTCATGGCACTATCCCTGCAGGAAAAACACTGACTGAAAGCTGAAAAACATCCACTGTTTAGTGGCTAACAACACTGGCAAAACGTTGATGTCTCAGTAAAAAGACAGCCCCTTTTTGAGGCACTATTTCCACTGAAAATGCAGCAATATCTCAGTAGAAAACAGTTGCTTTTCGTGACACTAACCCTGCTGGAAAAACAGCAACAAGCATTTTCTTTCACATTTAAAATGAAATCAAAATGTTATTCTGTATCGCAGGCCTCGGCTAGTTTTCGCTTGTTCATATGTTGTTAAAATCATCAACTTGTAAACTTTAAAACTGCAGTCGCAGTCTTCTCAAAGTCCGTCTGCATTTCAGCAGCACGGTAATAACACAACTTTGACAGAAATATATTCACACAAAATACAAGTTTGAGGTCTTTGCAGGTTGATTATCTGTGTGGGATAAGAGGAAGATATATTCTAAAATCTCCCAAACTATGGTGCGTTTCACAAAAGTTTTCTGGTGCTCATGTGAAGTGCTTGTGATGAGCAGTAAACGGGCTCAAACATGTAAAAGTAGCACTGTGGCACCTACGAGGGTTCAAACTTATATATGCAGCCACCTGGCACAGACTTCCTCAGTTGCCAAATACATGCCACGTTTAGCCTGGCTGCTCTGAGTGTGAGTGTGTGAGTGTGTGTGTGTTGTCAGGTCTGTTACTGTGGTGCTGGGTTGGTCCTCTGCTGTTGTGCAGCATGTGGCCCACAGATTAACGCTTTAAATGACACTCTCTCCTGTTCTGAATGCCCCCTCTGTTTGCTTACAAGGCCCGGGTGAGACAGAGTGGAAGGATTTGAGAGGGGTTTTGTATCTCCTCCTGTTCAGAGCGGGGCATCCTATTATGAGTGAAAAGCTCAGGGAGGGCATGGTCACAAAGGGTTAAAACCTGAGAGTGTCTTTTTTTGGCATAATATGCAGAATTGGCTTTTTTTTTTTTTTTTTAAGACATGTGGAAAACGGCTCCAAACAGATTTTAGAGTAAGACAGGTGCCAGCTCTGCCATCTGCTTTCAGTTTTACCTCCCTCTCTGTCTGCTCTCAGACCGTCCCCTCCTCTCACTACAGTCCCGATTCATCCATCTCTCCCTCTCCCTCCGTCTCCCTTTCCCACCAATCAGATCAGTCTGACACCCTCCCCATTGCGTGCTGGCACACACCCTTTAGCTACCTGGAAGAAATTAAAAGTGGAGAGACATCAAATTAAAGGGAATTCATTAACTTCAGGTACGACATCTTTGGAAAGTATATACGGTATTAAATGTGCAAGTATGTGCATATATACACAGATGGGTGGATTAGGGACCGTGTGAAAATTATTTGGGGGGTGGAAAAGGGGGGAGGGTTATCCACTTTGTCTTTTGGTTCAAAGGAGGGTTGGTTTTTTTCACTTCTCTTCCTCATTTCCCTGATTTATTTCAGACTTCCCTTGTGAGATTTATAGCAAAAATAAATTTAAAAAACCACATTATAACTTCATAAAAAATATAACTTCACTTTCCCTAATCACTTAGCAGTAATTACTGTTCATTTAGCAGCAAAAACTCTTTAGATATCGGGAGCAAATCAAAGGACGTAGCCACCATGATGTCACCACTGGCTTGTGGACTCCCATTTTGAAGAGTTTGGCATCTGGATAAAAAAGTCATGTTTATGTTACAATAAACGTTTGGGTAAAACTGTATTTGGACGAGAGGGAAGAGCTGAGCTTGGTTAGGATAATGTATTTACAGCTATGGTTAACTGTGATGATGCTAATGTTAATTTTCACTGGTGAAAAACAGGCTTAAAACCATTAAAGCAATGTGAACACTTCACAATGTGAATGTGAGAGTCTTTTAATACAGAGACAACAAACTGAACAAGACTTTTTTAAGTGACCAAAATGTTACAATTAACTTTCATGAACTGACAACACACTGAAATAGTGAGCTACATTCTGACTGGGGTTACAGGACCTAAATAACACACTTGCCAGTGGACGGCACCCACCTGTCATTTAAAGAGGACACAACCTTAATTATACATAACTTTAAGCCTTAACAAAATGGTGAAACAGGTGAGTTATATATAAATTCAGCCTCTGTACAGTCGTCATGAATGTTTAAATTAGCTACAGAGACCAAAATTGTTTTTTGTACCAGGCTGTAGACATGTTTATTTCTACTGTTAAGTTTTAACATGGAGGTCTGTGGGGACTGACTCGCTCTTGGAGCCAGCCTCTAGTGGACATTAGAGGAACTGCAGTTTTTGGCACTTTAGCTTCATTTTTCTACCCCGAAGTAAGTTGTCACCTGCTCTCCCCACTCCATAATTTTGGTATCCTTATGCCTCGTTTCCACTTAGGTGTGTGCTTGGTGTCCCTAGATCCGTAAATATACGAATGATGCCTCTGGTGTCCAAAGCAAGGAAGTGCATTTCTTTACGGGTGGATACAAACCTGATAGACCATCCAGTAGTTTGGAAAATGCACTTGGACCGTTACCGGGACAAAAATAGGACCTGCCAGGTGCATGGCATGTTTTGTAAAATATTTCGTTAAAAAGACGTATGAATGGCTGAACGAGTCATAGTGACCATCTGACTGTATATGATGTATAACTACATTTTAACAGAATAACATTACTCAGATTCACAATGTGTTCAGACAAGATAAACAAGTTCTTTTTAATCTGTTGACAATCAACACAGACAATCAAACTGAAGGAGCAGTCTGTTAGCTAAGCTGTCATACAGTCTGAAATCCACCGGAAAGGTTCAATTTTTTGAAAATTATTATGGGGGAGGAGTTTCACAGGCACATCGAATGTCATGGAGGATTCCCGTAGGAATAAATGGACTTCAAGTTGCCTTGTCTCTGTGCACGTAAGTAAGTGGAAGCGAGGCGTTACTCTCTGGACCTACCGAGATCAGGCACATGAGCCAGAGGGGTCAAGAGGTCCCAAAGCCAAGCCCTCTGTTTGAAGCGACCGCTCTACCATCTTGTTGGAAAGTCAAAGAGCTCGGTCAACGTCCTGATCACTCTAGATTTTTACCCCTTAACACTCTGTATCTGCCAGTCGTTTAATTTTTATTACATTTTTCTCACTTTAATCATGAGATGCCAGTTCAGGCTCAGGCTCAGGCTCAGATTCACCTACAATGAAACTGTGAAACAAATTCAGTATCTGACAACAGAGTAGCCCCGCTTTAAGAAAATAAAACCTGCACCACATCTTTCAACAATGATGGTTACGTATAGTATTTTGTTTCTGCCTTACAATATGTTCATGTGCATCTGTGCCCGGTCTTTGAGGCTCTGGAAAAAAGTCAGTCTTTTAACAAGAACAAAACCAAAGCTTTTAACTCACAGAGTTACAGTTACCATGCAAAACTTTTAACTGTGAACTAAAGTATATATTTAAATTTTATTTCCTGGCTCATCGATTTTAAACTAAACTGAGTAAATCTGTCACATTATATGTTGTTAGGTGCAAACTGGCTGAAGGGTCACTTGTTATTCTGGTTTTATCTTATTTTCAGAGTTTTAAAAAGACATCAAACAACATCTGTTCCTGGTAATCTGTGGTTATTCTGAGAAAAGTGTTCGTAACACCATTACCAAGGATTAATGTGGGGCATGGTGGCAGCCAAAAAATATGTTTACTCTCACATGGGAAATAATCATATTCTTCACGTTGAAACAAGGTGATTTTTATTATTCAAACAGCTTCAAGTCTGAAACACACGAGAGTATTGATGATGGTTTTGGGGGTCTTTTCTTGACCATCTGGTGAAACCTTATTTTGAGATTTTGGCTTTTATCTGTTTTAATCTACTGACTTTTAACCCTTTGAAACCCAAGAAAATATGCTTGATTGTTTTCAAAAACATAAGCGGAAGCAACTTAAAAAGAAACAACCAAAAAAATTAATAAAAAGTTGCATGAAAATTACCGGAAAATTTGCAAGAAAAGAAAAAGTAAAAAGTAAAAAAACAACAATAAACAAGGAAATAAATCTAATGAAAAATACATACATAAATGTATTCAATGTGTTTAAATATGTATAAATATAATAATAATAATAATAATAAAAATAAAAATAGTTTTCTGGACAATGATTCATTTATTCATTCATTTTCTGTATCACTTTTCTTGGTTTTCTGGACAGTTTTCTCGATTTAAAAAAAATAATTTTGTGTCTTTCTCTATTTTTAATAATTGATTTTCACATAATTTTCTCAGCTTTTACCAATTTCTTGCTCATTTTTTTTCCATGTTTTCAAAAAAAAAAAATTTGTTTTACTGATTTGCTCTGGTTTCTAAGGTTTAAATGCTTGCACAAGAAAACTGATGTCGATCCAGGTTTCAAAGGGTTAACTTGGCTTTAAAAACTATTTAGTTTTTCCTTTAATTATGTAAACGTTTTTTCTCACTGTTACTCTGTTACGTATTTCCTTCTGATTTGTAAAATGGTTACACTGAAGATAAAGGTTGTTTTACTGGGTGTAAATGTGAAATAAAAGAAATCAAGTTTTGTAATTCTAACATGACGTGGAAGATCAGCTAACATGTTGAAAAAGACTTTAATTTAATTCCAAAATATTGATGTCACGCTGCAGAGTGGAAAAATGTTGGAAAACTAGCAGCATGTTGCAGCAGTGGAGGAGGGGGGCTTTAAATGTGTGTGCACAGGGGCCAACTGCCTCACGGTCCCTGCATGCACTCACTCTATATAGACATATTGTTCCATGTCCATTCTCTGTATTTTAAGTCTGTCTATGAGGGATCTCAGACCCAGAAGACGCAGCAGCTCCCAGGTGTGGAAACATCTGCAACTTTAAAATTATGTTCCGTACAAAGCTGCTGCTGCATGAAATGTGTTGCGAGCATGTCGGTGAAACTCTCAGCCTGCCGAGTATTCCCACAGCGGGGGAATTTAATTTTAGCGCAAGCATGTTTCTTTTTTGGAAAAGATGCAATTTCTTGTGAAAAATATCAACTTTAATGGCCAACTAGATGACTTATGAAAATACATAAAAAGTGAAAACACATTGTTGGCTCCTCTCGCCGCAGCTTCCCCGGGAGAAACGGGGCCAAGCCTCATTTAAAGTGCGGCGCCTGAGCCGTGTCGCTCGGTTCAGAAATGTGGGGGCTTCAACCTGGTGGTTTCTTCCTGGAACGAGGCCGCTGCTAATGAGCCCGTCAGGACAAAGGTGAGTTCTAAATGAGCGGGAAGAAAAGTAAACAAGCCAGGTGACAAATTGCAAATAAGCGCACATCAAGTGGCCTAGATGGAGATTCTGTCCACGCATACAAACTTGCTCACAAGAAAACCAGCGACTGTCAGCGCTGTGAAGAGTTGTTGAGGCTGGAGTTTTTGTTTCGGGGACTCTTATGGCGTGCAGGTGCTCTTTTCAAAGGCAGCCCTCTCCGCCAGGCACTTCTTGGCGGCGGCTGAATGTTGGGCTCCCAGGGTGTTTGTTTGGGTTCTTTTTGTATGCTCAGTGTCTCTGCCTGCTTGATACCTATTCCTCTTTTCTTCTATTATTTAAGTGCACATTTTCTCATAGAGCGCTTGTGAGGCCTTTCCTAAACATATAACCTGCTCACAAAGAGCGCGGGTCACTTTTTCCATTCACCAAAAGAGAAAGAAAAGAAGCAACAATCCTTATATAGACATGTAGCGACCCAGAATGTTCGCTGCAAACATGTCAGTGCTATAAATCTATATGTGTCTGACTTCACAGCTCAATCTGTGGACAATATTTTCCTCTAGAATCTGGTGAGTCAAGACCTGGATTGATAATAATAGATTTGAAATCTTGTCGGTGTTTGTCGCCTTCAGTCTTCCACCGTGTGTGAACTCATCAGTGTGTCAGATGGAGCCTGTAGTGCCAGGCAGCCAGGCAGCAGTGGTGCCACTCTGTGTGGTCAGGGCACAGTGTGTCCTCTCAGCTGCTGTTTCCAATTCACAACTAACTCGACAGCGGCATCCTCGCTTGTTCGCTGCAGCAGATGGCGGCGAGCTCGCTGCTCGCGTGTGTGTTTGCCCATTTCTTTTGGAGAGGCAGCTGTGGGAGGCGTCCAGCGTCGTGTGCAGGCAACAAAGAGGAGAGGACAATCGAAATAAAACTGAAAGATCAGAGAATCTCATAAAGGGATGCTCCCGGCCAAGGCTTGTCTAAAATCTCCCGTATCACTCTGTATCATCCACAGAGGCCGCGGCCAGTTTCATCAGAGAGTAATCCTTCAGATTATATCCCTGCATGGTGGACAATGAGCATATTGTTGTGATCTTGTTGCTGTAATCCAGCTCAGCAGCATATACAATAGACAGCAACGCTCTCTAGAGAGCTGCGGTGGTGAATAATACACTGTCCAGTCTCAGCATGGCAATCCATCTGCCACCGGCTGAAAATATCTCCGCTAGAATCAACTCTGAGGCAGCATGTTAACAGTATATTCTCAATCTGTTCCTGCTCATTTTTATTCAGGATGAGGCCAAAATGCAACTACAAATTCTGCTCAATAAGGACCACATCATGCTACAGCCATTCAAGTCTCCCGGCGTCTTCGAATGTATGAATATGATTTCAATTTTGGTCATAACCTCGGGTGCACAGAGAGGAGATATAGATTAAAAATGGGGATGGGGTGAAGCCATCTGTTTTGTGGTAGACTGAGAGGAGGAAATGTGGAGGAGCGGAGCGGGGACGCTGGAAGTCAGTCAGAGTCGGGGGTGCTGAGGGGAAGTCAGTGTGCATAATGACGTCATGCTAAATGCTGCGTGACAGTCAGAGTTTCTGCATAAATCTTAATGGCCATATATCAAAGTTATCTTACACTAGATTTAAAATGTTTTACAACACAGAACAAACATGAACACTAATACACGGTGAGTCAAAGCAGACACAGCAACACCACTGAAGTCAAACATGAAAACACAGGAGAAAGACGGATTGAGAGAGATGTGAACGTCCAGTTATCAGATCGATTTTATGATCAAGAGCTTTAACCGACGCACAGGAAGTGTCACTGTACAGCAGCAGTGATTACAGTGAACTCTCTCCACGCGTCTGTCTCAAGCGGCAACCTCCAGGGCTGAGAAATATGAAGTGCCAAAAACTGCAGTTCCTCTAATGGCCACTTGAGGCTGGCTCCAAGAGCGAGTCAGTCCCCACAGACCTCCATGTTAAAACTTTACAGCAGAAACAGACATGTTTACAGCCTGGTACAAAAACAGTTTTGGTCTCTGTAACTAATTTCAACATTCATGACGACTGTAAGGGGCATTACTTGTTATATTATTCACCCATTTAAACGTTATTAAGGCTTAAAGTTGTGCATAATTAAGGGCACGACTGCTTTAAGTGACAGATGGGTCGCTACTAGGGCATTAACAGAAAAGTCGATTTGTCAACGTGTCGACGTCAGTGGCACAAGTCGACACCCCCCAGGAGGAGTCGACAAGTCGTGTGTTTTTTCACTCTCTCTCTGTGCGTGTGTGTGTGCTTGTGTACGGAATGCAATCGCTGCCTCTGATTGGCTTACGCTGATACTTTATCCTTGACTAAGTGAACATACCCGAGCGCACTTCCGCGTTGTAGTTTCCTGTAAAAAGTCTGCGCAGTTGTAAAATCTGAGCTTTGCGTGCACAGGGCTTGCGGACGTCCGCTTTGAGTCCGCGCGGAGTCCGTTCCGCGTACGTTCCACCCGAGTATGTTCAGGCCTGACAGACACACATCACATGTGTGGAGATACTCCACTTTCCTCCGCCGTGTCAATGTGATGACGTCATCAAATGACTTGTCGACTCGACTTAGACTTTATTGACAGATAAGTCGACCTGAAAAAAATCAGTCGTTAATGCCCTAGTCGCTACCACAGTGACTAAATTGGTTAGGTATTGTAACCATGGTGAAGATTAACCAACACATCCTCACTCCGACTTTCTGACTTTCCACGTCCACATATGACGTCCAAGGTACCCTGGGTGTGTTGGTTGTTGACATTCTGGGACGCCGTGTCAACTTCAGCCTGTTACATGCATTGTCTGTTTTCAAAATACGCTTCTGTTTTCACAGGAAATGTACAGTTTGCATACAGTCTCTTTCAAAATAAAAGCACTACGTCGGTACAACACCATGTATATAAGTTTTTGGGGTTTGGGAAAAAAGAACAGGGTTTGTCTTTACAGTCTTACAGGAAGTGAACGAAGACCTCCCTAGTGAAAGTCCCCAGTGGTTGTTGGACCCATCCATCACCCCTCCCACCTGCCCTACAGTGCGGTTAATGGTGACCAGCCGCGTATCATGCCAACATGAAATGATGACTTTTTTGTCGGTGTCTGACATCAGAAGGCAATGACCAAGTGCTTGATTTCGACGTCTTCGGGACTTTCGAGACTGGGTTGGATTGACAGACTATAGGTGTGGCTGTAGTTGTTGCTATTTCAGTTTGTTTTCATTCTTGTTCAGTGTTTGGTTGAAATAAAAGACAATCTAAGGAGTTGAATTTTTCATTACATATATTTTGGTTAAATAGTTTTAAGCATGTTTTTTTTCCATCAGGGGAAATTAGCATGAACATTATCACTGTAACTATAGTTGTAAATGAACGATGCTAACCAAGGTAGCCACTTGCGTTAGAGTTATCTACACCCACTTGTCCAAATATGGTCTGGCTCCAAAAATCCAAGATGGCAAAGGCTAAACTGCCAAATTCAAGGCTTTAAAACGGGAGTCCACAAATCAATGGGTGACATCATGGTGGCTACATCCTTTGATTTATACAATCTTTAGTAAAGTAAATGAAGAACTATAAAGTTTTTAAGGTGCTCAGATGTTGGACAAATGTTACATGTATTCTGTGGGTATTTGTCAGATCTTTGAGGCTTTACAACTAAACAAATGCAATTTTCCTTATGATTTGTGACATCATTTCAGTTTCAGATATTGTTTGGGTCGCCTAAAAGAGTCTTATTCAGTGTTTAGTTGTAATAAAAGACACTCTTAAGAGTCGGATGTTCAGTTTTTCCTGTAAATACATTTAATTTCAATGGTTATAAGCCTGTTTTTCACCAGCAAAAATTAGCATGAGCATTAGCATTTTTTACAGTTAACCATAGCTGTCAGTGCACTGTGCTAACCAAGCTAGCAGCTAGCATTGGGTAAGCTCCACCCTCTCATCTAAAAACGTTCACTTCTGGCTTCAAAAATCCAAGATGGCAACCGTCACAATGCCAAACTGGAGTCTTAAAATGAGAGTCTAGAAGTCAATGGGTGACGTCATGGTGGTTATGTCTATTATTTTATACAGTCTATGGGAAGAGAAGCTGAATCTTGTATTTATTTGTGTTAATAATTATTTATTTGAACCCGCTTCTTGACTTGGGAAAAAAATGTGCTTTAATGCTTTAAACTCGTTTTTTCGCCGGCCAAAATTAACATTAGCATTATCACGGCCCAGAGGAAAGACGCTAATACCTGTCCCCAATTTTTCCAGTGGCTGCTTGTGGTATTGCAATGAAAAATTCCCCTACGGCCCAAAAAGCATTTCCCAGACCACCGTCATAATAGAAACATTTGTAAAACTGGACTCAGCAAACTCAGGACACCTCGCACTGCAAACAAGGTCAATTATGACTTTCTACTATGAATTTTTGATCAACAGAGGTTTTATTTTTGTGAAAATTTCCTCAAGCCAAGAAAAGCGATCAGCTCATGACAATGTAAAGTCTATAAGCTGAACAGGAACCTGTGGGCGGGGCCAGCGGGAGAAGCACTACTGCGCATATTCAGTGGACTGCATAGACTTTATTTTGGTCTATAAGCGTCAGACGAGCAAATTTATTGGACTGGATAGGCACCATTTTCAGGCTCGGTATCTAGTTATGATTATACATTCATGCTGTAAATGCACCATGCTAACCAAGCTAGCAGCTAGCGTTGGGGTCAAATTCACCCTCTTGACCAAATATGGTCACTTCTGGCTACAAAAATTCAAGATGGCGACGTAAAAATGCCAAACTCAAAGCTTAAAAATGGTTGTCTACAAACCAATGGGTGGTGTCACAGCCCGTCCATTGTCGGTCTGACAGAAGGAGCAGTGCCCTGACATATTTGGTTTCTTTAATTCACTTGAAAAAATCTGAAATCTCCATAACATCATATTTCTAAACAAAGGAAAAGCTCTGACCTGCCTCTAGCTGCATCACTTTGCAGGAGGTATTACTAATAAAATATAAACTATTTTCTGCTTCATATTTATACCAGTAAAAAAAAGGGAAAACATGT
Source organism: Epinephelus moara (assembly GCF_006386435.1). NCBI lineage: Eukaryota > Metazoa > Chordata > Actinopteri > Perciformes > Serranidae > Epinephelus > Epinephelus moara. Next base: position 37,986,574 of record NC_065523.1, read on the forward strand.
TTAGTTTGAACTTTTTAATCAACTGATGGTCTTTAATGATGCCTGTTTGTGCTGCAGCCTCCGCAGCACCCCTGCGCTCTGCATCCACGCAGCCGAGGCTCATAAAGAAACGGCAGACTCAGGCCAAATTGTCAGTTAGTAGATGAGATGTCATGCTAGCCAGACATGCTAGACAGGCGGGCGGTGTTGCCTGAGGAGGAATCCGACTATTTAATGTGCCTCTGCAACCCAGCTGATTCACCACTACACCATCCAGTCTAATAGGTTTTGTTCTGGTGAATCACTCCAGGTTTCCTTAATGGAAAAGCCAAACATACTGCTCTAACATTGGGTGACAAGGGCACCTTGGGTTTGCAGATGTTCACGCAGATGACAGATGGCGCCGGCGTAGCTAAGGGAGCAACGGGAACGATGTCTGCGCCAGGCTGGTGCCACATGCATCCCCCCTCCTCCCCTCCCTCCCTCCCTCCCTCCCTCTGTACTGCAGAGTCCCCCATCCCAAAATCTCCAAAATGAGGGGCGTATAGCTGTGTGCATGTGTGCGTACCTGCGTGTGTGTGTCTATCTGAACACGCAGTGACTCAGCACCCTGCGGTCAGGGCTCGAGGGACTGCACAGCTACAACACAACATCTGGATTATTATTAATCAAACCTTTATTTAACTGCTGAGTCCCGCTGAGATTACAACATCTCTTTTTCAAGGCCAAGTTAGCAGCAACACAGTGTCTCCAACAGCACGCAGGCAAACATGAAAACACACAATGTCAGCTCACAGAATCAGACGCCAGGAGACAGACAGGAGGAAGCAGTTAAAAAATCCAGTTGAATTAGCGTCCAAGCTCTTCACGTTTTTAAATCCGACTCTGTAGCTGCAAATCTGTCTGCCAGTGGCTCCAGGCTGCAGGGCCACACAACATAAAGGCCTGTCTCAGTGTGAACCTGAGGGACGGACAGTAAGAGGGCGTCATCTGAGCACAAACCATAACTCTATACAAGATAAACCCACAGACACAAGAGGGGAGCAGACCGAGGATGGACTTATAAATACATATGTACCAGTGAGTCTGTGCAGGGCCGATGAAGGCCGCTGGCGTACAGGGTGCAGAGATAAGTGGAGCTTTGCAGCCTGTGACAAACCGCTGAGTGCTGCGGTGCACCGTACCCAGAGGCCTGCATGTACAGCAGATCACCGAAGTCAAGTTAAGGGAAGGAACGTAACCTCAACCAAATATTTCCTGGCAACACAGAAAAGGCAGGATTTGTTTCTGAAATAAAAAACACCTAGATACTTGCACTGTGACACTAATTCAGTCTGACTGCTCTGTAAGGTTACAATGTTGGGAAGAGAAGTTAAACAACATCATGTGTGTCCAATGTGTCCCGATCGTCGTGTTCCAGGTTAAATCAGGCAGCAGCTTGAACTTTGTTCCTTTCAGTAATTCAACTTTCTGACTCGTTTCAAAACAAGAACCCTGTAAAAGGTCCTAAATATGCAGCTGACTGCTACGTAAATGACACTGTGCTGAAAGACTGAGGCTAAAGCTACGTAAGAGGTCCCGGGCAAAAAAGTCAGCATCTTCACCAGATGGTTGAAGACTGGAAATAATCACACTTTTAATTTCATTTGGTTGTTTAGCTCACAAACCCGTTCATGTGTTCCACAGAGAGTATGTTACACTCAATGTAACGCAAGTAACTCAGATGTTTGTTGGGTTTTACATCTGCATGATATGGTAAAATCTCACTGGTCACTTTATTAGGTACACCTGGTCATGTAGACATGGTGAAGACGAGCTGCTGAAGTTCAAATGGAGCATCAGAATGATGAAGAAAGGTGATTGAAGTGACTTTGAACGTGGCATGGTTGTTGGTGCCAGACGGGCTGGTCTGAGTATTTACTGGGATTTTCAGCACAACCATCTCTAGGGTTTACAGAGGATGGTCCCAAAAAGAGAAAATATCCAGTGAGCCAAAATGCCTTGTTGATGCCAGAGGTCAGAGGAGAATGGCCAGACTGGTTCAAGATGATAGAAAGGCAACAGGAAGTCAAATAAGCACTGGTTCCAACCAAGGTGTGCAGAAGACCATCTCTGAAGCAACAACACCTTGTCCAACCTTGAAGCAGATGGGCTACAGCAGCAGAAGACCACACCAGGTGCCACTCCTGTCAGCTAACAACAGGAAACTGAGGCTACAATTCACACGGGTTTTCTCACCAAAACTGGACAATAGAAGATTGGAAAAACCACATTCAGATGGAAGCATGGATCCATCCTGCCTTGTATCAACGCTTCAGGCTGCTGCTGGTGGTGTAATGGTGTGGGGGAGATTTTCTTAGTACCAACTGAGCATGGTTTAAACACCTTGTTTAGATAAGTGCTACACAAGTAAATATAGATTCTAACTTTTTTGAAACACAATTCCAGCGAGATGGAAAACACGGAGGGAGAGATGGAGCGCAGGAGGAAAATAAAGAAACGTACATGATGGTAAACAAAACTACACAGACTGACACATATTGCAACATGTCGACAGCTACATAAAATTAATTTGCTGTTATGTTACATTACCTGGAAGGTTATAAACAACAGATTACTGTTAATAATTTCATTACACTACAGCCTCGTGCACACAGCTTCAAAATCCAAACCTGCCCGTGTGTGCCTAGTAACAGTGACCAGCCTTGTTGAGGGGAGGGGTTTAGCAAACGGTCACTTCTGTCCTCAGACCCTGTGGCTTCTGGTGAGTCTGGAGGAGCATCGCTGTGCCAAGAGCGTCTCTGTTTCACTTGGTGAGGTGGAAATCTCTGAAGGTGGCTCTGACTGTGCCAACAAGGAAATGAAACTCCAGCACTGTGAAGGTTTCTGTCACATCACCCCTAACTGCTCTATCAGAGGTAAACTGGCGGCAGGAAGGCACATCCAGTGCTCCTGGCAGCAGATCTCATAGCAACCAATGACATTTTACGACAATGCCAACTGGAAGTGCAAACAGTAATAGCTCTGTTGACCAAGTGATAGAGGTAGCACTCACAGTCTGACAGTGGTGGAGAAAGCAGAGTGATTAGACCGTTTGGTGCCAACGTGCAGAATGAGACATTCAGCGAGGCACTCAGGCGTTTTGTGTCAGACGAGAGCAACAATACCGGTGCATTAGTATAATATGGAATAATCTCTCACTTCAGACTCGATTGAGATCCTATCACTAAAGAGAGGAATTTGATTTAAGCATCAGCTCTTCACACACACACAGATTAGGAGCTCTGGAACCCCAGGAAGCGGCAGAGAAGAGGAGGACGGCTGTGAACAGGTAGAGCTGATAATTACCTCCATTCATCTTCACTGGACCCCGGCACATGCTTTATGAAGGTGCATCTGAGTGCAGGCCCGCGTTTGATGAATCTCCCCTTAAATTAGCAGTCGCTGGTGGATTGAGAGGCTCCATCACTCCGTATGCTCCCATTCATCATCTCATTAGGACCCTGGGCTGGGCTGTGCAGGCCTGACGACTCCCAAAGAGAAAGGAGAAACTATCATCTCCATCATAACTAAACATTTTGGAGATGTTGTCGTTGTTTACAAATCTGTCGTAAACCACAATCTGTTCAATTCCCAAGGCCATTTCATCATTAGGAAAAAAAATCTTAATGTATCAGGGGCAGAGAGTGGCACAGTTGTTTACTACCACGGGAATGCGCTGCCATTACAGACCTGGAACAAATGCCAAATCCTTATGTAAACGCAGTGTGTTTATAGGAATGTGCTTCTCTTCAGGTGTTTACATGAACGTGAGATATAAAGATTTGTGATGCAGGATAATTTAGCTAAAATGTTACAGCCATTATGTGGCAGGAGATGCGACGGGGAGTCCGGGGGAGTCCCAGCTTGCCATTTTTACTGCACTCTTTGCTGCAAAGTGAGCAGAAATAAAAGCTCTCTGGTGGTTACACTGCCGCGCTGCCCTCCATCACCCCTCCGCCCAGGTGGATGAAGCTTTCAGAGAGCCACAGCCACCCCTGCATTTTTTCCACAGACTCAGTGGAGAATGCAGCAGGGCACTGAGACACCTCCCCGCCCCCTCGACCACCACCCTCCCCCCCCGTCGCGCTCCAAACGCATCACTAACTGGATCTCCATGTGGTACATCCATTACCGTAAAATACTCTGCTGCTCCCCACTGAAAGCTCACCATCCTCCTCTGCCCTCCGCTTTTCACGCACACACATCAGCCCTCCACCTCCTCCTCCTCCACCGCCCCGGCCCCCTTCATAAGACCGCTTACGCTGGCAGTTCTGAATTGGGCTACGTCCAAGTTTAACATTAGTTGGGGGGGGCGGTCGGGGTGTTTAAAAAGCAGCCTGCAGAGAGCGATCACAGCCATGACTTACGCTCCAGTAAAAAAATATCTGCACATGACTACACATTGCTTTGTTGTGACCACGACGGCCTTTTTGTAATCACGCAGAGAAATCAGTAACGCCACGCAGACGTGCAAAGTTTACACGTTTATCTAAATTTATATCCATGTTGCCAAGGACAACATTGGATTATTAATTTCTCTGCGAAGTTCCTGCGGAAAGCTGTAATTTATCACCGGCGCTGTGGGGACTCGTCTTACCAAGGAGGCTTTGCTTTGTCCTTTTTTTCTCTTTGCAGTGAAGCCACAGTGTTCTGTCATTACCAGGAAATGGAGATATTTTGGGGCTCAGCTCTCTTTTATTTGGATTTTGTCCTCATCCCTTGTTCTGGGGGAAATGCTGACAAATCTAATTCTTGGTGCCAAAATTCTGAGTAAAACCCTGTCATTGTTTAAGGCCAACAAAAGAGTGGTTCATTTAGACTCCATTTATTATGATTTCTTCTTTGTGTCAACAAACAGTAACAGTGGCTTGGCAAACTGCTTCATAGGAAAGACAACACCAAAAACCCTGGCGCTCTGCATGGGTGTGTGTGTGAGTGTGAGTGTGTGTGACAGCAAGAGAGTATTTTCAGTGGTATTATCTCAATTATTATTATTATCATTTCATTAGACTATCATTACAAATAAAACCCCTCGATGGGTACAGGTTAAAGGAACAGTGTGTGCGATCTAGTGGCATCTAGTGGTGACGACTGCAGACTGCTGGCGGCTGAAACTTTTCCTGGTTCCTTCAGTTCAGTTGTTCAGAGGGTTTTTACCTCCTGAACAACAAATTATCCACAAAGGTCTCTTCCTCTCCAAAACAAACAGACCTGGTGATTAAACCTCAGCAAGTCCAAGTCAGCAGAAGTGTCTCTGGTGAGCATGAACCTCCACAGATACTCAGGGGCTCGAACACACTGAGCTGTACTTCTAAAGCTCTGTTCTTAAAGGGTAAGCACCTGAACTGTTGGAGTGTCTGTTTGCCAACACGTGCTCGAGTTCAGCTTCAGCTCGACACTAAATAACCTCTTCTGAGAGATCTGTCTTTAAAGGGACAGTTCACCCCAAAATCTAAAATACAGCCATGTTAGATTTAGTCTGAGTCTTGAGATGAAAATGTTTGTTAGTTTTAGCCACATTTTTGTCATTTTTATCCTTCACAGTCGTTTTAGTCGACAAAAATTCAAAATGTTTTAGTCAGTTCTTACTCATTATGTTTCTACAGGTATTTTATCTTTAAACTAATCCAGTGAGGCTGATTCATGGATCATAAATCAGACTCAAGGTGACAGGTTGTATAAGATAATGTGTGTGTCATGTCTCCAGCAGTGTGTGACAGGTTTAAGGGCTGATTTACGAGCACACACTTACTGATCATCATCTGAAAAGCTCAACATCTCTCTATTTATGCTCTCAACAAATAACTAATGTGAGCCAACTAGGATTTGTCCCCAGGTTCATTGTAAACTCTGACTTATCCATGTGACTGTTAAGAAGCAGAAACATAACTTGTTTCTTCATGTGCAACATGTTAGTCTGGAGGTTTAAACTGGTGTCCTCTCACAGAGTTGGTGATTCAAACTAAACTTTCATCTCTGTCAGAGAAAACTGATCTGAGTTCAGACTGTTTACTTACAGCACAGCTACACTCACAGATAACTGAGCCTCCTACCTGCCTGTCAAACACCATCAACCCACAAACCTTCTCCAGTCCGGACTGAGTGGAGTCCTGCGGGGTGAAGCTGTGAAGGCTGCGAGCGGAGCTAGCTGCTAACAGCCACCGCTGCAACTAACAAACTCCACAAATCCATTCAGCAGCTCCACCATCCACAGTCAGACACACACGGCTGATTATTTACTGCTGAATTACAGCTCACAACTCGCACCAACCCAAACATCCTGGTGCAGACTATTTACTGGAGTTTACAGCCTGTCGCTCATCAGGCATCTGAAGATCATTACAAGCACGGCTGTTCTCGGCTCTCAGTGTCCGATAGTCCACCATGAACATTTTTTCAGGTCTCGTCAGCGAACATGAAACATAGATTTCGTCTTAGTTTTAATTATTAAGATCTATTTTTCGCGTGTCATCGTCCTGTTTTCACCATGAAAAAAAGCTCTTGGTGTTCGTCGACGAAATTAAGACTGTGCTGGTGTGAGTTGCCGAGTGTTGGAGATATCAGCCGTAGAGATGTCTGCCTTCATGCATCTACTGCTAGCTCACGTAGCACCACTGAGCTCGCTAATGTTAGAGCTCAGCTGAGGAGGACGCCATCAGTGTTTATATCTTGCGAGCTTCTCAGCCATAAGTAGATGCACGTTTCCTTCTGCGCAGTGACACGGTTGAGAAGTGTAGTTCGGTAGAAAGAAAATAGCTCCTAAATGAAGCTGCAGCTGATATCTCCAACACTCAGGAACTCACTAATGTAGACTGATAAATAGCATACAGGTACGAGATAACATATGTATTTTGATTTGGAGGTGAACTGTGCCTTTAAGAGACCAGATATGATCTTGCACATCTGACCAACAATGAAGGTCAACGTGTGACCTGTGCTTGTTCCACTTAGAGAAACTAAATCTTCTCTGTACCACTGCAGCCTCTCATTACTTCACTACAAATATACAGCTCTGTACAAATTAAATGCATGTGTAGGAGCAGATGCAGATTAAAGAGGTAATGGTGTAATAACTCAGGTGAGTACGTTCAAGGCTACACAACTTCCCTAAACATGTATTAATACACCACCCATCCCTCCTACTCACACACTCACTCAGAAATAGACCTGTCATCTTGCCACCATCCCCTTATCGTCTAACTGCTAACAAGCCTATTTGCCTGTGACTGACGTTGATGTGATCCCTAAAGCCCCGGGCTTGGCACCAGATCGCTCCTAAGCCAAATTAAGCCTCCGTCATGCCCACCCCCACCTCCAGCCGAGTGCTACCCCTGCCATGGGAACCCTAAATCTTTAATGACGATGGAGAGCTCTGCGCGCTCCCACAACACAAAAGCGATGACATCTGTCTCTGTAAGTGCTGCACTCCAGAGCAACCCCATTTGTTCTATCTCTGCTTCTTGAAAAGAAATCAAATCTAAAAGTTGAGGGAGGGTGGAGGCTGCTAAAAGAGGAAGGAGGAGGTGGAGCTAAGAAGGTTTAAAACAAAGATCCTCTCTTTCAAAGGAGGTTTATTTCCCTGCCCAGTGGCCCTTAAATGTTCAAAGAAGGTGTTAAAGAGTCTCAGCTCCCCTCCTCGCTCTGGTGCTCTGGCTACGGCCCACCTGCTCACAACTACCTCCAAGTCAACGGGGACGTTCACTGAAAAACATCCACGCTGACGTTAACTCCTGAAAGTCACGCGGTTCAATTTTCCAGTACAACCAAACCTAAAAACAATCACTTCTTATGAAACACTGTAAAACAAAAATGTCTGAAACTGATGTGATACAGCGACCGCACAGAGAAAAGGATTTTCGTTACAAAGCCTTAAAGATTTGTCAACACATCCTCGCTGCAACCTCGTCACATGTCCACGTTTGGTCATGGACTTTCCACGTCCACATATGACGTCCAAGGTACCCTGGGTGTGTTGGTTGTTGACGTTCTGGGACGCCGTGTCAACTTCAGCCTGTTACATGCATTGTCTGTTGAATTTACGTTCGTGTTGCCTTCACAACAAACCCATGTGGTTGGGTTTGGAAAAAAAGAACAGGGTTTGGCTTTAGTTCTTATGGGAAGCGAACACCGACCTCTCGGGTGGAAATTGTTGGGCCTGCAACTGAAATTAGTCTAACTTGTCCATCTAGTACTTCTGATGCCATGACAGCTGTCCTGCGGGAACATGATCCTCAGGGGGTCTTGACCAAGTATCCACTGGTCAGTGAAGATGTAAAAATACATACTAACACCGTGTTTCCCCGTGACGCCGCCGTACGCCGTTAAACAATAACGGTGACTGGTCACGTATCATGGTGACGTGAAAGGATGGCTTTTTTCATCAGCGTCTGACGCCAGAAGTCACAGGTCAAGCGCCAGATTTCGTCAACTTCAGAGTGAGACCGCTCTGGATTCGTCCCACATCTGACCACCTTAAAAACTGTAAAGTTCTCCATCTTCTTTGCCCATAGACTGTGATGGATGCAGCTGCTGTGACATCACCCATTGGTTGGTGGACTCAAGTAGAGGGCTGCAGGGATGATGTTTTTTGTAGGCCAACACAGAAGTTCTTTTTGCCCTGGTTCCCTCAACAAAAAGGCCAAAAGACAAACTTTTTGAAGCGTGAATGTAGTTGCCGGAAGTAAAAAGCTAACACTAGGCAATAAATGGCCTAAACTTTGGTCGCAGGACTTTAAAACCGCCACCACAACAAGGCTGTAAAGACGTGTTCAGCGTGATGACGTTCTGTAGTCTCATTCAACCCCCTGTTAGCAACGGCCTTTGATGAGACACCTAAAAGCTTCAAAATTTATGAGTGGGGTATTTTATGTCGTAGAACCAAATCTGAAAGTCTCTCCGGCTTGTGTGATACACAGACTTTAATTGAGGCATTGAACCAAAAAAACATTCTAAAAGCTATTTTATTTTATTTCATTTTTTTAAATAAACAGGCCTAATTAAACACCAAGACTGGCATTACGCAAAACCTCAATTGGTCAGCCAGTCGTCTCTGTTAAAAAAAACCTATGGAACTGTCTATAAACTGAATTGAATGCAGCACAATTTCAATGTTTTTTAGAGGTGTTAAATCATGGCAACATTGTTCTCCCACCTAATACCTCTGTAGACACACCTGCACGTTGTAGATGTATTTGTGGTGTACTTCAATTTCTTTTTCTATTCAACTTTTAAAAATCATACTGTGCACAGGTGTTACAATGTGACTATGGTGTCCATGTCAAATTAAGTAAACTAACTACTTCCTCCACCACTTAAAATGTCAAAACAATAAAAATGGTTAAAAACAATTCCTCAGACATCAAAGCAAAGTCTTCAAATTGCTTGTTTCTTTAAACAGTCCAGGACATTTAATTTAAATTGATGTAAGAAAAGAGAAAAGACGCAAACGACACTTTTGAGAAGATGGAAATACAGAATGTTTGCTATTTTTGCTCAACAATTGATAAACACTACATTAATAATTAAAATATTCGTCGAATAATTTTCTGTAGATCAACTAACTGACTCATAGATTGGTTGTTTCAACACCATCATCCTTTTGGATTTCTTTTGTGTCATACACTAACTTAAAATAACTCCTGTGTTTCATTAAAAGCATTTTTAGTTAACTTTTTTGTATTAACATATTCCGTATAACTGAAGTGTGATGTTTTATTGTGTAGACAAACATTTGAGAGCACATGGACTCACCTGCCGTGGCGAGCAGGCACTGCGGCGGTCACCTCTGTCTCCTCTCCGGGGTCCTTCTTGTTGAGGAAGAAAAATGGCGGCGTCCATGCTATGCTGCAGGACGGCAATGTTATGTCGGACTTTTAAGGGACTTTCATGTTCAAAACCTGTACTTTCCGCGTCCTCTCTGCTGCAGACAGCGTCCTATAACCCCAGACCGTTAAAGCTCAACCTCCGTGATCCGTACATCCCGGACAAGGACAGCCAGAAGACACCGGAGTGGCAGAAGTCGGCCCGGTACGACAGGAAGCTGTTCGGTCGGTACGGGTCGGCGTCGGGCATCGATCCTGCCTCTCTGTGGCCCAGCGACGAGGAGCTGGATAAGATCATCGCAGAGGAGAAGGAGTGGCAGCCACCGCTAGACGTGATGCTGAAGAACATCGAGGTCAGGGAGAAGGAGGAAACCAAGAAGCGGCTGGAGAGGTGAGACATGCTAACGTAGCTAACGGCTAATACGTCCATTATCGGACAGCTGGTTAGCCTGACCGCAGGTCTGTCGACTCTCAGTGTAGCTCTGTGCTAGCATGAATATAACAGGTCAGGATGTGTTACCTCCTGTTTACAAGTACTCACATCTTTTACTTAAGTAAAAATACTAATACCTAGTGGGGTACTGCATCAAGTAGGACTACTCAGTTAGCCAGGCAACTGCCACAACAGCTCCATCAGCTTCTTTGTTAATAAATGGTAATAATCAATACTTATGACTAATAAATGAGGCAATGAACAATCAATTAATTGGCCTTACACTTTGTGTTTACAGCACAGATCTATACAATCAGCACAGGTTAAAGGTGGACACCAAAGATCAACGCCACCAGTTCAGTCAGTATCCAGAAGAATGTTATGTCACAGTGAAGTTGACCTTTGACCTTTTAGCTATATAATGTCATCACTTCATTATTTTATCCTATTAGACATGTGTGTGATATGCTGTCATAATTAGAATTCAGAGTGCGGTCACAGTGACCTTCGACCACCATATTCCAGTCAGTTCATTCGCAAGTCCAAGTGGACGTTTGTGCCAAAGTTGGGGAAATTCCCTGAAAACCAGAAGACATAACGCCTCCAGCCCTGGCCATCGCCGGCGTACAAAATCATTCTATTGCTTTTATGGCACTAACGTGTTTGTATTTTCATAATTAACGACAGAAAAATGGCAAAAAATGATGAAATGAAACCTCTTGAACTCACAAGAGAGATGAAACAAGTCCCCTCAGACTGCAGTATGGATCAGGCTCCAAATAGGCTGGATCTTACATTCCCCATCATGCAACTGGGAAGCACCTTTAATATAATAAGATGCTGTCAACATACTGCAAGGAATGTTCCTAACAAATAAGTTCCCTGACGTTTAACAGAAATTTAAACCTCGATTAGATGACAGAAAGCAAGAAAAATGTCAGAAAACAGTCAAAATTTAATTAAAAATAAACTACAAAGTTCAGGGTTCCCACGGTCGTGGAAAACCTGGAGACGTCATGGAATTTCACAGTTACATTTTCTAGGCCTGGATAAGTCATCGTTGTGTGTAATGAAAGTGTGACAGTAATCCTCCATGGATAACCTTCCAAATGTTTTAACATAGCAGCAAATTTATTATCTGTAGCTGTTGATGTTACGCTTTAATATGCATCGATGTGTGAAAACGTTTTATTTACCATCACATACGTTTCTTCATTTTCTCCCCGTGTTCAGTCTCTTTCTTCAGCTATGCCAGCTCGCTGAAAATTTGTTTGAATGTTTGATATGTTTGAAAAACACCCGGCAAGCGGGGCAAGAGAATAAATTGTCAGGGGTCCTTGAAAAGTCGCAGAAATTTTTTGATATTTTGTCCATGAAATTGTGTGGGAACCCTGAAGATCAAACATCGTATATTGTAAGGGCCATTTAGATCTCGTTATTTGCTTTGCATCATGCGTCATGAACATTGCACATTGTTCTAGAAAACATAACAATTAAACAATATTCTTTAAGGAAAATAAATCTTTAGGAAATGTACCTGATTATCACAGCCTTTTAATTAAAAAAGTTAAACAACGTAAAACTGAGATAAAGCAGCAAAACAAACGAGAGGCAGTTGATTTATTGTTGGCTCAGTATGTGTGTGTATGTGCATGTACTGTGACAGTTGTGTAGAGTTGACGCAGGCACATTTATTGATGTTAAAGTGTATGTTGAGAAAAGCTGGGGGGGGGCGGGGCAGAAATCTGGGAAAGCGAAAAAAGCAAAAAACCTTCCTGCAGCTCTCCTCTCTGTCCTAAGCCCCTCCCACTAGACGACCTACAGGCATCTGCACACGTTTCATACAGTAACCCAGTGCTTCTTATACATTGGTTCATTTAATCTGTTTTCATTGTAGAGCTCTTTCTCTGTTTATCAGACCACAGATGAAACAAGAAGCTGCTAGACACCTCACGGTCTCTCCGCCTTGCTCCCCGCCCTGTGGACTGCTTCACCGGGAGAACAGGCAGCAGCTCTGAAAATGGAGCTACGATCAGCAGCTATAATGACTCAAATTCAGCCAGCATTGGATGTCACAGCAGGCTGGTGGCCAACAGCAGCAGCGCCGGGTCAAACCAGTGTAACAGCAGCAACAGTTTGCTGATCAGAGATCAAAATTTGGGATGTCGGGGTAGTCCAGTCCCCCAGAGCTAGGGTTTGTGCTTGCTGGATTTGAGTTGCTGTGGCCGCTAACTGGAGCTGCTGCCCACTCACCTCCCAGTCAGGTAGTCTGTAGCGGCGGGGAGTGAGGCGGAGGACACGCTACGATTTGAGGCTTGAACTTCAGTCTGTCTCCTTTTTTTGGGTTGCTTTGCAGTGTCGGCAGTTGCTGCCAATGCTGGAGTAGCAACTTTCTCTTCAGGATTCTCCGCCATTGAATCAGGTTTTGACCGTCTGACAGGACGTGCACGCACATCTGCATTTGTAGAACAGCCAATAGGAACGCCCTCTCTCTGAAATGACCTGTGATTGGCCAAAGTCTCTCGTCTCTGGTTAGATTTCCTAAAACCTGAAAACAGAGCCAAGAGGAGGTGCAGGAGTCCAGTTTTCCTTCAGAAAACTTGAATTACAATATGCTCAAAGTTTATTATGGGAAATTTACCCAATGGCATCAAAACAAAACTTCCTACCACAGTTTTAATGTGCATGGTCCCAAATAAATAACAGGTATCGATGTGTATGCGTGTGTGCTGTATTTCTTCATTGTCATTTTAGTACAGGCTGTGGAATATGGACGGACAGACTTGTCCTGGGCCGAAAGAGATCCAAATAAAAACACGAGGAAGAGACGAGATCATGATCTGAGTTATTACAATTCATCGTGCGAGGAACATGAACCGTACCAAATGTCGCAGCAATCCGTCTCATAGTTGTGGAGACATAATCTGAACCAAGCGAGCATTGTGCAGCTATGCATCATGCACCACATGAACATCTGTTATACTAATCTTTTCCATTTCCATCGCAGGGAGAAGCTCATAGCAGCTAACATGGCCAAAATGCCCAAGATGATAGCTGACTGGCGCAAAGAGAAGCGTGAAGCCAAGCTCAAGCTGAAGGCGGAGAAAGCTCGCCGTGCAAAGTTGCTGGTCGAGGCCAGAGAGCGTTTTGGCTACAACGTGGACCCCCGCAGCCCCAAGTTCTTGGAACTTATTGCTGAAATCGAAAAGGAAGACAAGAGGAAGAAGAAACTCCTGAAACGCAGACAGAGAGAGGAGCAGGTATCAGCGGCACCCCCGGTCAAACCTCCTGCTGCCTCCTCGTAGTCTTGGACCGAGTCATTTCAGACAGAACTATCTGCTGGGCCTCGGTCGAACTGTGTTGAATGAGATGGACGGTGTGCTGCAGCTCAGTCGGACATTTAAGAGTTTCTAAGTTACAGTTCCTGTTTGTGTTGTCTCATGTTCCCTTTAAAGAAAACACCATCCATGATCTTTTTCTTCTGTAAAAAATGACCTGAAATAAATTAATTTCTTTACAAACTGAATTTTGTCTAAAATATTCTTAAAGGAAGAAGATGAATATTACAAGATGACAAACTGCAGAATGATGCTCATTTAGTAAAATCAAGACAAAACAAAGACATTTGCGTGTTGAATTTATTTGTGCAAAAATAATTTTCATACATTCAGAAGTGTTTGGAAGGTGCGCGCACCGACCCAGATGTGCCTGAACACTGAAACTTGACTAATTAAAACTCACCAACAAGTGAGATTAAAACAGCAGTAAACAGTTGTTTCACCTCTTCAGTGTGTGTCAGCGACGGTGCACCATGCTCGTATGCACGACTCTGCTGGCTCCTGACTTTGGGTCCGAAATGTCTTCAAAAATTAAATTAGGTTTTAGAACTTTGGCATTAATTGTTTTTATGCAGTTGTGTGTGAAATACTACAAAGGAGGATTAGTGCTACATTAAAAAATGTATTAGAAAAAGACTATTCCAGAAGTCACTATTAAAAAAAAGTTGTAATATAATGAAAGTAAAGTCGTACTATTTGGAGAAAAAACTCATTACGAGAATAAAGTAATTTTGTGACTAATGTGGTATTTCAGAGGAAAAAAGTCAGTATTACGAGAATAAAGTCAAACTATTTTAAAGGGGCGTTGGTGGGCTAGTGGTAGAGCAGGCGCCGCAGCGGTCCGGGTTCGACTCCAGCCTGAAGCCCTTTGCTGCATGTCTCTCCCTCTCTCTCTCCCCCTTTCACACTTCACTATCCTGTCAATTAAAGGCAAAAAAGCCCTAAAAATATCTTTTAAAAAAAAAAAATTTTTAAAAAGTTTGTAATGTGAGAGCAAAATCGTATTTAAGAAAAAAGTCTAAATAAAATGAGAAAATTTGAGAAAAAGTTAATATTGTGAGTCAAGTAGTAATTTAGAGGGAAAAAAGGAATATTACAAGAATAAATAAGTAATTTAATATTATAAAGTCATACTATTATGAAAAAAGTCAAAATTTAATGAGAATAAAGACATACTATGTCGAGGAAAAGTTGAAACATGACAAAATTGTAATTTTACGAGAATTAAGTCGTACCGTTTCAAGAAAGGTCATGATATTGAGAGCAAAGTCGTGTTTTTGAGAAAAATTGTAATACTCTGAAAATAAAGTTGTAATTTATGAGAATAAAATCATACTACTCAAAAAAGTCAAAATTGAATAGGAATAAAGACTATTTTGAGAAAAAGTTGGAATGTGAGAGTTAAGTTGTAGTTTCGAGAAAAAAGTATTATTACAAGAATTAAGTTGTAATTTGAGAATAAAGTCATACGGTTTAAAGAAAAAAGTCATAATTTAATGAGATTAAAGACATTTACAGAAAAAGTTTGAATTAAACGAGAACAAAGGCATACTGTTTTGAGAAAAAAAGACATTGTATTACGATAATAAAGTTGTAATTTAAATAGCACAGCCATATTTTGAGAAAAAGTCAGAATGTGAGAGTAAAGTCGTATTTTCAAGAAATAAAAAGTTGTGATATTGATGAGAATAAAGTCAAACTATTATGAGAAAAAAGTCATTACGAGAATTAGTCATAATTTTATAAGAAAAAATTGTAATTTAACAGGATTTAACTTGTAAACATATATATGAAAAAATGATGCCAGAAAATCGGGAGACATGATAAAAATGGCGACAAAATCCCTGGCGAATTTTTCCTTGAAGATTTATGATTTTAATCACATAATATTAACTTTTTCTTGTAAAATTACAACTTAATTCTTGTAACATTTCATTTTTTTTCTTGAAATAGTAGGATACATTTTGACTTTATTCTTGTTATAGTACAATCTTTTTCTCAAAACTACAACTTCATTCTCATATTATTATAACTTTATTCCAAAATCCTTTTTTTAATGTGGCTGTAATCCTCCTCCGTAAAATACCGTAAACATCTGAACACTTTAAAATGTCATTCCAAAGTTACTTAATTAACTAATAATCATGTCCTTCAGTACAATAAAATAAAGTCATCACTATACATTTCAATAAATCACAACATTAGATATTTATAGTGGCTTTCAATCAGCTGTTGATTAAAATGAAGTGTTCTTTAATTTTCAGTGTGAAATAAAAACAGTGTCCATGACATAAATCGTCTACCGTATGTACACTGTCCCTCGTCTGGGAAGCACAGGCTGCTGTAAAACAGGTGAGACCTTTTGTCCAGCGACATGTCAGTGTGGACGTGAACACAGTGATAAAACACCCAGCACTCACTTTGTAAAAATGGATATATGTTAAAAAACACTGGGTATCGAGCTAAAACAGCCGTGACTGTCGAGGAAACACAGTCCAGTGTTTGGAAATGTCCTCCTACATGTGAGTGTCCTCCTCGTCTCCAGGGTCAGCCTTGAGTTTGGCCAGAGCAGCGTGCACCCTGAACTGTGTGCGAGACTCCATCGAGTATTCTTTGTAGTTGTGTCTGTGAATGGAAGCAGTGAGGAGGTTAAAGACGGAGAGAACAGGAAGCAGAGGGCTGAAAAATAATGTGTGCAGTAAATACAGTGTTTGTTATCAGCACCTTATGTATGAAAATAATCTTGAAGTATCTTTATCTCCAGTGAGCGGATAAGGTTTGGGTTGATAAAGCCTTTCATATCTACAGTCTGTGTAACAGGCAGACAGCGACCTCTAGTGTTCATGTAGTGGCTTTACACTGAGCAACCACACAGACAGAACCACCAACACACTGCAGAGATAATCCTGTTCAAACAGTCCTGTAATAAAGACTTTGTTGGTGAAATGATTCTAACTGCAGTAAATAAATATAATAAGTCATATAGATGAAAAAATGTTTGAATATTGCTCAACTTCAGCACAGTTTCAAGATTAGAGTCACTAATTCAGTATCTGACCAAATGTCTCCCCTTCTGTTCCTGAGATATGACGCTAAAACATGATGATGTCATAGTGAAGGTGACCTTGTTTGTGTATCGTCTGTATCATCACGTCATCATTTAATTCTATTACATATTTGTGTTATGAATTGAATGAACTTTCCACCCCCAAGTTCCAAACAGTTCATTCATGAGTTCAAGTGAACGTTTGTGCCAAATCTGAGGACATTCCCTCAAGGTGTTCTTGAGATACTGTGTTCATGACAATGCAATGGACGAGGTCACAGTGACCTTTGACCACCAAAGTCTGATGTGTTCACACAGGGCCAGAATAAAACAAAACATGTGAATGAATTACATGTAAAGTCAATGTAAAGATGTTATTAGACACCAATTCCGGCCAGACGGCGCGATGCATGCGACACAAATAATGCAAATAATAATAATGCAAATTAAGCAGTGTGAATGAAATGAGTAACATTATTTTGCGTCATACGCTTATTCGCAAGAGTTTAAAAATCTTAACTTCAGCGACCAATTTGTGCCACGATAGCTAATCAGCATTGAGATCCTCCTGGGATGTATGACGCCGAGGACATACTGGTGGAAGTTCTTTCATCGATTCAAGTCAACACAACATAATGAGTTCATCTTTCACTAACAGTGGATGTTTGTGCCAAATTTGAAAACATTCCCCCATGGGGTTCTTGAGATACAGCGTTCACGACAATGCATCGGACGAGGTCACAGTGACCTTTGACCACCAAATTCTAATGTTGTGTTCATACCAGGCGCAAATAAAACAATTCCTGTGAATAAATTACACGTAAAGTCAATGTGAAGATGTGATTAGATGCAAATTCCCGCTAGGCAGCGCGATGGACGTGATGCATTCGACGCAAATTACACGAAATACGCAAATCAAGCAGTGTGAATGGAGCAAGTAGCATCATTTCCTATCATACACTTATTCGCGAGAGTTGAAAAATCTGAACTTTAGCGACTGTTTCTCTCTGCAGTAACCAATCAGCATTGAGATCCTCAGGGGACGTATGATGTCAGCGGATGTTGATTAGATTCAGTGAGTTATTGGCGCAAATGAAGCGAGTCAACAAAATATTCTAGTGTTCAAACTTGAGCGAGTAACGCAACATGAAACACAACATAATGAGTTTCTTTGACTCACAGTGAACGTTTGTGCCAAATGTGAAAAAAATTCCCTCATAATGCTCTTGACACACGGCGTTTACAACAATGTGGCGGACGAGGTCACAGTGACCTTAAACTTTGACCACCAAATTCGAATTAGTGCATCCTTGAAATCTTTCAAAGTGGATGTTCGTGCCAAATTTGCAGAAATTACTTAAAGGTGTCTTTGAAATATCGTGTTCATGAGAATGGGACAGACGGACAACCTGAAAACGCAAAAATGAAAAGAAACAGCTTTACGTTATCACTTGACGTTAGCTTGGAGATACAAACGGATACAAGATGGAGGTCAACCCACAGAGCTCTGCTGTTCAGCACTGTCCAATGGGATGATTTGAGAGGCGGGGCTTCTGTGGTGGTCAGGACAACAAGTTTACAGTTGGTAAACAATGGAGGAGAAACTGGTGGTAGTGGTTGCTGGATACCCAGAGCTATACGGCCTGATGATAGACAGCAGGTTGTCAAACTGCCCCTGAGTCATCCTAAAATCTGCCTGTAAACGTCCATGATGGAGGAGAAGCTCCTGGACCAACTGGTGGTACTCCCCATGATCCAGCCTCTTTTTCAGGGTCTCATGTACCCACACAGATCTCTGTTTATCTGCTGACAGCCTCTCACCCTCAACCACACCTAATGTGCACACAGGCACATTAGGTGTCAAACATGTTTTATATTACAGGCTGCAGGTTTACCTACATCAAACATTTCATTTCTGTATTACATGAGTTATATTCTGTGGACACGAGAATGAAAATGACTGTTACGTGCCGTGTTGTGTTTGGTGTTGTTTTGTGTTCTCTCTCTCGCCAGGTACCGCCCCCCCCTCCTCCCTCCGCTGATTACCACAGCTGTGGCCCATCACAGCGGTGTGATTAAAACCACCCTGGAAAACTGGAGCCGGTGGCTAGTGGGCCTTTCCGGCAGTGTGCAGTGCAGACCGTAGCTGTGTGTGTGGTGGTGTGCGCTCGGGTGTTTAGTGACCCAGTCCCAGTGTTTATTCTTCTGCCTTTGTTATTGATTATTGATTATCTGTTATATCATTCTTGTTGCTAGTCGGCTCCCCTTATTTGGGAGCTTCTTTTGTGTTTTGCAATCGTAAATAAATCACTGCCTTGCAGTCGCTTTAGTTTACTCCCGTGTTCTTCATTATCGGTTATTGGTTATTTGTGTTAATTGTTACCTCCCCTCCCCTAGGCCCTTAAGGGTTCGTAACAATGACACATTCATCTTCCTGGATCTCTGTGGCAGGACGTGACTGCTGCTCTCTGCTGTTGGACAGTATGCACCAGTGAAGCTGCTGTACAGGAGGAACTTACTTGGCCTTGTGCAGCAGTTTAACAGCCTCGTCCCTCCTGCCTTGGTCTATGTAGAGCAGACTGAGCTCCACCAGAGAGTTCGGCACCAGGTAGTGATCAAACTTGATCTTCTTTTCACTGAGCACACACACAAACAAAGATGGAGAATTAATTGTCACACTTGAGTCATGGCTTAAGTCAACACCCTGTGATACTCTACCAGAGTTCTGTTTTTCTGAGCAGGTAGGTGACCTGCTTTCGAAATGTTTCTCACAAGATGTGCCTGACTTCCTCCTGAGTCATTTCAGTTAATGTCAGTGTGATTTCAACAGGAGCTAATGTCATCCCGGGTTGCTGAGTAAATATTCACTCTGTGACTTGGTGGGTGAGTTTAGACGAATTCATAATTCCTAAGCAAACATGACATTGTCAGTACAGCCGGTGAAGAGCTGCCTGTAGATGTTTTCTTAAAGGAACACTTCACCAACAAAGTGATCATTTGTGTATCATGGAGGAAACTTTGTTTTTCTCTCAGTGAACGAAGGATCCAAAAACAGAGTCAATTCGTAATTGATTTAAGTCACTGGGGTCCGCGTTTAACCACAGCAAAACTATGGAAAAAGCATTTTCATTAAACCCTTAATAATTTGCTGTTTAGACCTTGGTTACAACTGGCAGATTAATCAATTGGTGCATTAATAAATTCAGTTTCAGACACTATACTGGAGGTGGCCAAACTACAGTCAGCTGCCCTCTTTTAAAGGGCCCGCAACGAATTTTTAAAAATAAATTACAGCACGGCTTGAGCATGTTTCTAATAAACTGCACTGTATGTAAATTTCACAGCCTGCTGCGGCCATCTTAAACAGCTAGGCTAATACCAGTATTGCACTTCTTAAATTGAACACTAGATGTCACTACTTCACCTACAATGATTGATTACACGTTGATAAAAATATTTACCTCAGTAAACATGGCGGAAAAGACGGATGATAAGAGAAATACTTTTTGTACCACGTGGACACGCTCATAAACTACTGTCATGTCAAACGTTAATCTGTTTAGTTGTGGTTGCGAAGTAATTTTGATAGAAAATGCATTTTCAATGGCAGTTGGACTTTTCTGGTCTAGAAAACCTGATTTTCTTGCCATGTAAGTGGTTGAAAACTTTGCATTTACTATTGTTTGGCCCGTGACTCCGGATATTTTTCTGTATATGGCTCACAATCAAAAAAACATGGCCACTATGCACAAAAACATAGAAGCTATTTCTATACGAAATAACGAACAGTAAGTTTCAAACAGTGCTCCAAGTTTGTGCCAGAGTGCTCTCATGACGTAAACTGTCATCGGAACAAATTTTGCATGGCACTGATGAACATGTTTCCCCAAATAACACTGAGTCAAATAATGAATGGTCAAAGCTTGTGTGCAGGAAGTCAAGTCCAGTTGCAGAACTATTTGTATTGATGGAGCCAATAAATAATTAAATCTACCGGTATTACACGTCTGTCTGTCCTGGAGGAAGGATCCCTCCTCAGTTCTCTCTCAGGGTCTTGTTCATTAGTGAGGGTAGAATGGAGCGTGAGATGGATCGATGGTTTGTTGAGGCATCTGCAGTGGTGCAGGCAGTAGTGACTGAAAGAATGAAGTCGCAGATGCAAGCAACCGAAATGAGTTTCCTCTGTAGGGTGTCTGGGCTCAGCCTTAGAAATAGGGGGAGGAGTCAGACATCTGGAGGGAGCTCGGAGTAGAGCCGCTGCTCCTTTGCGTCAAAAGGGGTCAGTTGAGGTGGTTCAACGTCTGATCAGGATCCTCCTGGGTGCCTCCTGTTAGAGGTGTTCTGGGCACGTCCCACTGGTAGGAGGCCCCGGGGCAGACCCAGAACACACTGGAGGGATTATATATCTCATCTGGCCTGGGAACACCTCGGGGTCCCCCAGGAGGAGCTGGAAAGTGTTGCTGGGGAGAAAAACGTCTGCACCTGGGACCCGGCTTCGGATAAGCAGTTGAAAATGGATGGATGGAGTTTTTTCTTATCCACTGTGAGGGTCCAAGGACAGAGAGATGCCGTATGCTGTACAGCCCTCTGAGCCAGACTGTGATTTGTGGTATTGGGTTTTATAAATGAAACTGAATTGAATTTTTTATTTGTTCAGCCATTTGAGGCTTTGTGATTGGACTATAATGAATCTGACCTGACTAATCTGTAAAGCACTCTGCGTAGCCTTTGGGTATGAAATGTGTTAGATAAATAAAGTCGCCTTGCCTAAATAAACAATCAAATTACAATCTGTTGTGGCTTATTACGTTAACTAATAAATGACGCTTGTAAAGCTGTAGTATGAAAGCAACATCACACAATGTCATTATTCTGCACCAGCTCACACACCTTAAAAATATTAAAATGGAACTAGAATTACCACCCCACGGTTGTATGACTCCGCCCACCAGTCCACCCTGTGGTTGTATGACTCCGCCCACCAGTCCACCCTACCCTGTGGTTGTATGACTCCGCCCACCAGTCCACCCTGTGGTTGTATGACGCCGCCCACCAGTCCACCCTGTGGTTGTATGACTCCGCCCACCAGTCCACCCTGTGGTT
Source organism: Epinephelus moara (assembly GCF_006386435.1). Taxonomy (NCBI): domain Eukaryota; kingdom Metazoa; phylum Chordata; class Actinopteri; order Perciformes; family Serranidae; genus Epinephelus; species Epinephelus moara. The sequence continues at coordinate 38,008,336 of NC_065523.1, forward strand.
GTATGACTCACCAGNACCAAATGTCTCCCCTTCTGTTCCTGAGATATGACGTTAAAACATGATGATGTCACAGTCAAGCTGACCTTTGACCTTTGACCTTCATTATTTCACCCTGTTAGACATTTGTGCAAAATTGTGGAATAATCAGTGTTTGAATTCTGGAGTCATGGCCAAAAACACTTGTGACCTTGACCTTTGACCACAAAATTCTAATGAGATTATTCTTCAGTCCAAGTGGACGTTTGACGTGGATGTTTCAAATTTAAAGAAATTCCCTAAAGCTGTTCTTGAGATATCACATTCACATGAATGATACCGATACAAGGTCATATTGACCATGACCAAAATATAATCAGTTCATCGTTGAGTTCAAGTGAACGTTTGTGCCAAATTTAAAGGTGTTTTTGATCTATCGCATTCACAAGAACGAGATAGAAAACATCACAGTGACATTGACCTTTGGCCACCAAAATCAAATGAGTTCATCATTGAGTCCAAATTTGTGCAAAATTTGAAGAAATTCCCTTAAAGGGATAGTGCACAAAAAATTAAAATTCAGCCATTATCTACTCACCCATATGCCGAGGGAGGCTCAGGTGAAGTTTTAGAGTCCTCACATCACTTGCAGAGATCCAAGGGGAGAGGAGGTAGCAACACAACTCCACCTAATGGAGGCTGACGGTGCCCCAGATTCAAACGTCCAAAAACACATAATTGAA
>NC_065523.1:38009228-38013798 GCF_006386435.1 Epinephelus moara
GCAAGTGATGTGAGGACTCTAAAACTTCACCTGAGCCTCCCTCGGCATATGGGTGAGTAGATAATGGCTGAATTGTCATTTTTGGGTGCACTATCCCTTTAAGGTGTTTTTGAGATATCGCATTTACAAGGATGGGATACACAGACAGACGGACAACCTGAAAACATAACACCTCTGACCACGGCTATCGCCAGCGCGGAGACATAAAAATAACTCGTACTTTAAGTTATTAACCAGGTACTTTTTAACTTTTATATAAGTACCTAGTTTTCAAATTGTAATTTTCACTTTTACTTGAGTCATTTTTAGAGGTGTAATTGTACTTTAAGTTAAGAGTGAATAATGGAGTAAGGCGTCCTGCAAAACTGAAACAGCGCTGATCTACAAACAAGTTCATTCATATCCCAAGTGCTCCCTACGAAGCTACAGTGCGTTTTTTACACGGTAATGGCAGCTTATCTGCTGAAATATAAGTACAGCGGACGGTCTAACACCAGGCCCAACGTCTCCTCGGCGCAGCGTGCAAGTGCTGACTGGAACTGGAACTGGACACCTCCACATACAGGCTCAGAAGAAATGGTACAGAAGATCTAAAGTCCCAAATCCTTTTGAGTTTAAAAGAGGACATTTCTGCTGTGAGAAGAGCCGAATTGAAAAATTCTCTTTCAACTATCTAAAGAATGAACTCCAGGCAGTTTGCAAACAACGCAGCACTGGCTCAAAGCGAGCTCGACCAAATGAAGGCTGCTATAAAAGACATGTAGGGTGGCATATCGACATGGTCGGATGAAGTGGTTGAATTGCAAACTACAGTACACAGTAACATTTTAATGAAAATGCATGTGTTTGTGAAGTATTGAGCATCTGACTGGATAAAAGAGACTTGGATTTAGGGTTGCAGCTGACGGTTATCACACTGTGTACATTTGACTATCTACGAGAAAAAGCAACTGGACGGAGAATCTCAACTTAATTTATTTTAAAAAGGGTCGACTTTTTACACAAACTTCCATTTAAAAAAATGGTTTCAAGATTTATATACTGTAGTAGTAAAACATTTGTTCAGCTAAAAATAACCGCTCTGTTTTCATACCTGTAAGGGTCACTTTGATTTATTATAATAATAATTCTGTAATACTGTGATACAAAAAAAACACACAATATTTTCTGAGATGGTTATCGTACTGTGAAAATCTCAATCGTATCGAAAATACCGTTGCAACCCTTCTTTGATTAATCTGCACGAGTTTATCAACAGATGCTTTAATGTAGTTTTGCTGTTGTTAAACGTGGACCCCTGTGACTTCAATTCATCAAGAATTTTCTTGGTTTTTGGTTTCTCCGTTCATCATGAAGGTATGAGAGAAGAACAATCATGTGTTTGTGAATTCAACGTAACACGGGGTGAATAACTGATATACAAATGGTCATTTTGTGGACGAAGTATTCCTTTAAATGTCAGGAAAAGCTTCAGCTAAAATTCTGACAAAAGCAAACACTGAACTAAAAACGCCTTTTCAGCACAACTTGTTTATGTTTTGAATTCTTTTTGGGTGGATGACAGTGAAATCTTAAAGTTAAGTGATCATCTGGTCCTAATTCAACATGACAGTGTGTTTCTCCATGTCGTCAAAAACAGCACACAGTGCACACACTGATGTTCCTCTGCTCACAGAAGGTAAACAGTTTGTTAAACAGGGACAGAAAATGAATCCAGTGCAGCTCACCTGGACAACACTTTGCCAAAGGATTCCTCAGCAGCCTGGAGGTGACCCTGGTTCTTCAAACACAGACCCTTCAGCAGATGGATCAGACAGCGGTCATCCATTGAATACTCATTGTCTGTGGAGGAGGGAGCAGACGTCATCAGCAGACAGGTGTGAGCTTATTTTACGTACGGTTATATTTCAGGTGAGCGGGGTTTGTTCTGGAACATGATTTGGGAGAAGTGTCATTACCAGGAGACTCCAGCAGGGTGCGCTCTGCCTCCACCAGAGTCTGCATCATGCCTTCAGTCAGCTCTGGTCGTTTGCTGATCATACTGAAACCGTTCCACATGTACATCATCTCCTGTAAGGACACAGGGAACGCTGTTGGAAGGCTGCGTCATGCTGCGCAGTGTGTGTGTGTGTGTGTGTATGTGAAACATTACCAGCACTGGCACTGGGAGCCTGATCGGGCAGTGAGCTTTGTAGCGTCTGGCTTTCCGGATAGCAAACTTCTCAGTCGGGGGAGACTTCCCTGCTATCTTCTGTTTGAAGGCCGGCACTTGTCTGAACACACAGGAAAATAATAAAGACACATCTGAGCTACAGTTCCAGCTGGACGAGGACATCTAACTGGCCTACTGTCCTTGTCCCAGTATACAAGCAAGGGAGGGGAATCCATTTATTGAGCCAAGTATGTGCGACTCCTCTACGATAGGTGGAGATATGCCCCCTTTCAGCTTGTTAGTATTGGACCTTTTTCCTGTTGACCTATTACGTCACAGACCAAACAATGGACAAACAAGTTAGCTACGGTTAGCTAGCAGCTAACTGGTACCATGGTGGACAACTTTACAGCTCTGTACATTTGGTCCGTCCAAAAAGTCACGGCTCTGGATGTAGATTTCTCCATGTTGTTACCGGCTTCTTCTTCTCTTACACATTTAATGCTATTGGACTTCCGGGTCAAAGCCCGGGGCGGAAACTGTGGAGCATGCTCAGAGCGCCTCGGCCAGTTTGGGTCTGATTGACTGTATACATGCAGGAGGGATTTGACTCTCATGTTTACAGGGATTTTAAAAGTCCGGTTTTAGTCGGACTGACACAATAAATCCATTTTCTCTGATGTCATGGAAACACACTGACTGAAACAGCAGGTTTCCATCCAAATGAAGCAGGAATGCACCAATTAATCGACTCAACATCGGTATCGGCTGATATTCTTCTACTCCTTGTTGACCGTCATTGATCCGTAAGCAAATAAGATGACATTCACAGACGGCAGATGTTTTTCTGTTGTGTCAGATTAATTTCATGAAGACTAACCAGCAGAGCATCCCGTCATCCTGGGGACAATAGAAAACGTCATTTGTGACGAACACAGATCTTCACCGGGATGCTGTCAGGACAAAAGGACGCAGTAAGCTCGCCATCAACATGTCAGAGGACCCTATCGTTTCCCTGATAATGCCACATTGTCACACTGACCTTTGACCTACAACCTTTAAAAAATCTTCACTTAAGGTGCTCTTGAGACATCGTGTTCAAAAGAATGAGACAGACGGACATTAGCTGCAGCTATCGCCAGCACGTAGGCATAAAAACATCATCAGCCCAAAATTTCACAATCGGGGCATCTCTCATACACATGGTGACATATAAGTACAACATGAGCCTGAGGACAGTAGCTGTGTGTTTCTGAGATACATAGAGACACTGTTACAGTGTGTGTGTGTGTGTGTGTGTGTGTGTTTACCTAAACAGCTCCACCTCGTCCTCCCCAAACGGCCGGGCCACGTCTTCAGGCAGCATGCTGAGGTAAGCAGCTTTCATGTAAACATACATGGCCTGGCAGAGAGACACACACAGAGGTCTCAAGATGCTTGACAACATCCACACACACATTTATAGAGCAAGAGTTTATACAGCTGCACTCAGACAATGGGAGGACATCTAGGACGACCAACAGAGTTGAACTGTGCAGCGCAGCACAGATCGACTGAGGTTGGTGGATCAGTCTCTGTTCGAGCTTCAAACTATTGGAACTCAGCACCAGGTGAGATCAGACAGAGCAGCAGCTTTGTTGGTTTTAAATTTAAGATGAAATCATGGCTAAAATCAAGCCAATCATGTTCCCATCACACATGAACTCAAACACTTAGTTTATGTTGTAGTTAGGGGCGCTGCTGTGCAACACAGACACAACCTGTTGCTGCTCCTCACATTTATTCTTATTATTCACAATCTTTCGTAAAAACTCGTCTTGCAGCGTTGCCAACACATCGGCAAAAAATACATCAAAACCTGTGTAAAATTCGGGAGATTCGTCCAGCATTTTACAAAATTCATAAAAAACTACATAAAATTTCGCATTCAAAGTGATTCGAGATTGTTGAGAAATCAACGTAAAATCCTTCCTCTTTGAGGCCACACCAATTCGCCAAACTTTGACACAGAAAAATTATTCAAAATTTGAACGGCTCACAAGACTCTCTACTTTGTTGGACCAAATGGACATTTTGATATCTCATACAGTTTTTAAGAAATCACAGTTTATATTTCATGATGTTTTGACGCTTCAGATTTTATAATGGGTGTCTATGGGAGAGAGCTAGAGTGGTGACATCATCGCTAGAGTGTGCCACAATTTTCACTCTACATACACAATTATATTAGCCTGGAAATCCAGAGCCAAATCTAGAAAGATTTAGGGTCTGGCCATGAGTAATGAAAATGGCCCAACTCGAGGGGCGGCACCAAGCATGCATTTGAAAATATCACTGCACGCAATTGGATAACACTACGACCAATCAGAACAATACACGGGGTGACGTATCCAGAGCTTAGCTACCAGTGGAGCTAAC
>NC_065523.1:38013812-38022638 GCF_006386435.1 Epinephelus moara
GGTGCAGCTCGGCTCCAACAGCATGGGTAATGAGCATCATTACTGATTGCCAGAGTGACTCGCTGAGCAAATTCAAATTGTGCTCTCGTGAGAACTCTGGATTTCCAGGGAACAGTTATACATCAAAACGTAAGAAAATTTGTGTTGATTGCAAAAATGTGTGAATGGAATCTGCTCAGTAACTGTTGTACATGTAGTTTGTAGTACTTGCAGTAGGCAGTACGTTTCAATGACTCAGCTACTGTTAATAGGACTCAGTGACAGCAGCAGGCACCCGTCAAGATTTCTTGCGAAACTTTCTGGTTTTATAGTTGCTGTTGTTATTGTTGTTATGACTTGATGTCGTGTTGTCTTGCTGTTGTTGTTGTTGAAGCCATTGTGTCATAAATATGTTTTGTAACTGTGTTTTTTATATAACAGTGTCTTTTAGCAGAGAAATCATTTTCTGTTTCGTGTCCAGGGACTACAGATGAAAATTAGCTTACGGCTAACTCTGGTGCAGCTCAGTAGCCGTGCACTGACCCTGTTAAATAAATAAATAAATAAATAAACTTCATCTCTTCTGCTCTCCTCCGTCCCGTCTCGTGCTCTGTACCTTGGACCAGCGGCTCTCCTGGCTCAGCAGGTCTGCGTAGAAGTACGCCATCTTCCACGCTCGCTTGTAGGTGAAGCACCACATCAGCTCCCAGTAGCACATGTGGTGGAACTGCTTCCACGCCTGCTGCGCCTTGCAGCCGTCTTCGAAGAGCGCCACTGCCTGGTAGCACAGTGACATTACATCACATGAAACATGAAACATTGGAGGTATGTTGTGTATTAAACATTAACGCTGGGCACTGGTAGCTCGGGGGCAAAAACACGGTATCAGTATCACCAAAAGTGATTCATGCTTCCATGAAGCTCAACTATCACTTACAGTGACTCACAGGTTGTGGGGAAAATGTTCTATTAAAATATTAAATGTGCAGGAAATAAAAGATTAACAGCCGTAGTTTAAAGTCATGTAACTAAACACACCTCATCAATGTTCCCCTTGATCTCTTCAGTCCTGCCTGCAAAGAAGAGGAATATCGCTCCCTGCACAGAGGAAACCAGCAGTCAGTGTGACATGTTAATATACCGTGTTAAACACTCCTCTGTCTGTCAGGAGACCTGTCATATAGCAATTACTCTTGGCTGTGTTTAACCAAGACATTTCCATTCTGGTTTGGTACATACTGTGTCAGAGCTCTGAGTTTGTTCTCTGGGATGGGCAGGCGTGTAGGTAAAAGGTGGAGCGGAGACAGGGATTGTGGATTTACAAGAATGTGAGTCAGGTGGAGCGATAGCACAGAGGTGTGTGTGAGCGCAGGTGAAAGGAAGGAGAGTCAGTGTAAGGATTCAGGGAGCAGGAGGGACTGTGTGAGAGGAAGGTGGAGTGAGTGTCAGATCAAAGTAATCAGGGTGTGTGTGACGGGACGATAGAAAGACGAGAGAAAGAGTGGAAGGAGGGATCAGAGAGGAGAAGCTGACGCACAGTGAGACGCAGTGAAGGGGATTAAATACAACGATAAAAAGACCAATGATGTGATGACAGAGAAAAAGTTTCAAAGAGGAACTGAGGACATTGTTTATTCAGGGAAAACTGACTGAGCATTAAACTCTTGAAAGCAAAGCCCTGAGTTCATATTTAATGAGCTAAAGAGATAAAAATATACAGCAATCGCAATGAAATCATAAAAAGGCCATAAACACAAATAAGTTTATCAAGAATTATAAAAAGCAATAAAAACAGTAAAAATGAAGATGAAAAGATGAACAACAATAAAATCTGCCATAAATGACGGATACACGACATCAAGAATAAAAACAGTAATGTGTAGAAAATGTTGTGTGTTATTAACCAAAGCAGGAACACTTTAAAACAACCATCTAGCACACACTTGAAATGATCTAACAACACACACCTGTCTTACACTTAAGGAATCCCTCCATGGCTGCACAAAAGCCCTTAGCAACCAAAGCAAGGTAAAAAAAACCCTTAAGGTCCCTCTGACTCTGTCTTAACTGCAACGGCATTTTCGTTGCTTCTTCTTACAGTCGTTTTCTGTTTTCTGGTATTTACTTTGTAGTTTGTTTGTTCTATGATTGTATTCCTCCAGAAGTTTAATCTTTCCCTCCTAGAATTTTTTTTTCCTCAAGGTGTTTTTGAGATATCTCGTTCACAAGAATGGGACGGACAACCTGAAAACAAAATGCCTCTGGAGGCATTTAAAAAACAGAGGCAAATCCACCACAAAGAGACACAAAAATACCAAGAAGGACAAATCCAGACTCAAATCTAGAAAGATTTTGAGTCTGGCCCTCACGATACACCCTTCCTACCCAAGGGACAGCACTAACTGAGGCATATTAAATGCCGCCGCATGCAATTGGATAGCACGATAGCCAATCAGAGCAAAAAACAAGGTGACGTATTCATTGCACTAAGCCCCATGTGTTTGCCGACCAGTGGGGCTAACTGATACAGTATATTATGCTTTTGCCGTATCCCGTCGGCAAAACGGCAAAAACGTCCTTCCTGGAAGCGAAGGCTTCTAGGGCAGTCTTCTGTTCCTCTCTCAAGGAAAAAGATAAGTGTAGCTGGCTTAGCGTTTCTTCCAAAGCTAAATTGAATGGACGCGGTCCTTCAGCAGCTGCCATCTTGGCCGTTTACTTTTCGACTCTTACAGCGCAGCACTGTCGTCATCATGTTACGCCCGCACAGAGCCCGCCTCTGTCAGATAGACTGATCTGATTGATCCGATGGAGATTCAGCGGGCTCTGCTCGTCGGGGTCAGATCCCCGTGCAGTGCAAATTCGAATTTGCTAGGGGCGGGGCATCTGGATGTCCAGGTTACAAAGTTACCACAAGGAGAAACAAAACCACAAAAACATGTGACTACAATGAGGCGCAAAGTTACGACAAAGAGACACGAAACAACCACAAAGTCTGTGTGTCTCGCTCCAGTGTTGGAGAGGTGGTGGGGCTTTTGGCCCAATGTGTCACTGCCCGTCTGATCTTCACCTGCAAAATGTCACTATTAGCACGCACTGCCCTGGAAGAGACCGAACATGGCCACAAAGAGACACAAAATTACTTTGACCATCATTCCACTGACCAGCACATTAAAATCAGTTCATTCTTGAGTCCAAGTGGATGTTTGTGCTGATTTAGATGAAGATTTCTCTACGTGTTCTTGAGATATCACGTTCATGAGAATGAGACGGACAACCTGAAAACATCATGCCTCTGGCCACGGCTTTTGTCGACATGGAGGCATAAAAAAGAGGCAAAACAACCATAAAAAATGACCAAAAAGGACAAAGTTACCACAAAGAGAAATGAAAGCACCAAAACAGGTGACTACGATGAGGCGCACAATGACGACAAAGAGACACAAAACAACAAAAAAGAGGTAAAACAACCAAAAAGTCTGAGTCTCGCTCCAGAGAGGCGGTGGGGCTTTGGCATGCCTGTGCCCAGGGGCCTAACGTGTCATGGGCCCCCGATCTTCACCTGCAAAATGTCACTAAAATGAACATGTACTGCCCAGGAAGAGACTGAACGTGACCATGAAGAGATGCAAAGAGTAGGGATGCACCGATCCGATAACTGGATCGAATATCAGCCCCGATATCATCAAAATAGATGGATCGGGTATCGGAAAATGCAACCTATACCTGAGGTGATCCTTTGCCTTTAAATCTATTGCGACGTGAGCTACGTCATACGTCATGGAGCGAAGGAGAGAATCTGCTGTGTGGAGGTATTTCACACTGTTTCAACTGCTGTTGCACAATTGCTTATTTTTGTTAAAAATAAATAGTTCATCAATGAATTAATCTGTTTCATCTTGTTTCATTTTATCTTAGGAAAGAACTGTGTAGTCATCAATGCCTGATGCCTCTAGTCTTTTCTGTTCTACGTGTAAAGGTAGGTCAACCATGGTATCGGATCGGTATCGGGTATCGGCTGATACTCAAAGCCACAGCATCGGGATCGAAACTGAAAAAGCTGGATCGGTGCATCTCTAGTAGATATAAAGAGGCACACCATAACTACAAAAAGATAAAAACAACCACAAAGAGAAATAAAACAAAACAAAAAATTACTTCAATGCAACACAAAAGTTCATCTTTGAGTCCAAGTGGACGTTTGTGCCAAATTCAAAGGAATTCCCTCAGTGCGTTCTTGAGATATCCTGCTCATGAAAATGAGACAGACAAAGGGACGGATGGACAGACAATCCTAAACATCATGCCTCTGACCGCAGCCCAAAACCAAATCTGCTTCTTATATTCAAAGCTAAAAAATGTTTTTGTGACGACTAGTTTCTCTGAAAAATACATTTGTTACAGATCAGTGAAGAGAGTCAGTGAAGCCACATCTGCAGCTGAAAAGCACACGTAAGGGTCAACACTAGGGATAATAATGATTAATTGACGAGTGCAGTATGTCCATGTGACCTTTGTTTTCTTTCCCAAAGGTCACAGCAACATATTGTTATTGCACTTGTTATCCTTTGGTATAATTAAATTTTTAATGTTTTTTTTTTATTTATTTCATGATTAATTTTACCAATAACTGATTGAGGAAAGTGCTTAAAATTTGCAACCCTAGTTAACTCCGTCACTACTGACAGAAAGTCCCCAGGTTTTTCCCTAGAAGTGATTTATTGAGCACTCACCCGTGGGTAGCGGAGCCGGAAAGGTTTCAGCAGCCTCTCAGCCTCAGCCACTTCCCCCTCACCTGTTCCTGAGAGGACAGAGCAGATCTGATGTGATAAACTGAACAGAATCCGTCAGTGACACGTCGTCATGTGTGGACGGTGCACAGCGCTACCTAGTATGAACGTGAGAAAGGTGTAGTAGCAGAGCAGCAGCAGGGCGCACAGCATGGAGCGCAGATTCATCCCCGTCGCACCGTCGTGCAGCAGAGACAGACCGTACTCCTGAAACAACAACACATCACATGAGTTCATGAATGAGTTAACGAGTGAGTGCTGAACGGAGGAAATCTGTGTGTCACACCTTGTCTCCAGAGAAGCCTGCAAACTCCAACACTTTGAGTATCCGTGGAGGAAACAGAGAGAGCGTCTGTGGATAAAGAAGACCTGATGAACTGCACGGTACAAACACACAGTCAGCTGACGGCGTTTAAAGGTTCCTCTGTCACGTACCAGATTAAACGCTCCTATTCCAAACGATATTCCTCCCTCTAAGTGGACGTGGCTCGGCCCTTTGAGACAGCTGTGAGATTTTATGAAGGAATGCAGATCTCTGGATGACAAAAGGCAAATTATGTTTAACAGCACAGCTCAGTGTAAAAACTTCATCATGTTCAGTGTGTGACTGTGCAACAAATCAAAAATAAAAGGGGCACAACAGCGATTTAACGTTGCGCTTCTATCTGGTTCAGATACAGAAAATCTGTGCAACAAAAGCAGAGATACCGTGACTCTTAGTCCCACGTACAATCAAGTGCTGAAAACACTGAAGCCTACATTTCCCATCATGCAACACAAAGCATCTCTCTTAGAACCTCTCTGCCTGATGATCCACACTCTCTGTTGTTACCTGAGGCCGTCTGTTTCTACATCGAGTCACTCAAACCAAGCTGAGATAGCCCTGATGACATCACTATGACATCACCAGGGTTACTATCTTTGTGCATAGACTTCCCTCCAAAACGACACTAGATATTACACAACTCATGTAAATAATGTAAATAAAGTAAAGCAAATAATGACAACAAGTTTTTAGTCACACAGGAGATTTTACAAAGACTGGGGATCTTGCAGGGTCAATATTTACAGACTGTAACGGGGGCCTTTCCCAAACCGGACCCTACTCACTCCCACGCCGTCTCGGAGCGTCACTCCGTTTGTAGTCGGCTTCAAAGCTGAATGTGTACAGTGTAAACACAGCGCTAAGCTTTGGGACAAACTTCACTCTCTGCGGCAGAAAAAAGGAGCTGTCTTTGTCTTTGGTTACCACGGAGACAAGTAAAATGACTCTCATTTATGTTCCTTATATGTATTTGCTGCTGTTTACCAGAATTTTGGCAGCGTAAATTTTCCTTCTGCCCTTAAAATAAATAAATGAATCGATAAATAAGTAAATCAATAAATAAACACATAAATAAATGATACATAAAAGGGTGTAAAACGTATCCCTGAGATTCACTGGGAACATTTCTTGTATTTTACTTTTTTAGACGTTTGTAAGCTGCTCGTTTTTACAACAGTTTACTGTAAAATAAACACGACTGCAGTTTTATAGAGACTAGAGAGGTGTAGATTTGATCCTAAACACTATGTAGCGTCTGTATGACAATATTTAATGTCTATCTCAGTTTGAGCAGTTCACATTCCTCAGGGCAGTCACGTGGAACTTTATTTGTATGGAGCGTCCTCCATGATGAACACAATACAGCGTTGCGCAGGCTTGCTGTTGGAGGGTTTTATAACTCACTCACACTCCTCACTAGTTAGTCTGGGACGGCGTTCAATGTGGCGAACGCTCCATGTGAACGTGGAGGTGGGTAGGGAGAGGGTGTAGGGGGCGGTTTAACATGATACACAAGATAAAAGGCGTCACATGTCGACAGTATTCTCGTCAATTCAGCATCAATATAATCCCTACAGATAAACTGTGTTCGTGAGCAAACTTTACATTTTGGATTTTGTCGCCTCGACTCGCTGCCAGCCTCCTTTGGTTAGCGGAGCTGTTTCAGTGTGAGGAGACTGTGTTACTGTTTCAAAAATTAAGATTTCTCACTAAAATAACTGCAGGTTGGTGGATCAGATACAAATTAAACACTGACTCCACAACTCCACCAGTTTCTCCTCTTTTTCCACAGAACAAGAGAACCAAGACTTCTTGTTCTTGCACCTCCTCAGAGTCCCCTCCATGTTCAGCGTCTACCTGGTTTGCTGCTTCCTGTTTGGCTATTGCTTGTTGACAATGCTCACGTTGTTGAACTTCAGTATTTACATGAGCCGAGACTAAAAACGTAGGATAATATTAAACATGTTTGAATTTATCAGAACATCAAGACGAGAAAAAACTTCAGACAACTCAGACTGACTCGCAGGAGCAAAACTCATGATTTTCTCATTGGAAATTTGTCTTTACAGTGAAACAGCTTGAAACGTCTTTGATGTGAGGCCGGCATAAACTGAACTTTGTTTGTAAAATCGTTGGAGTGCACCTGTAATAATAAGCTAACAAATACTTTTTACAACACTGACGCTAAACAGTCAGATAAATGAACTCTTTAACATGAAACAACACTGACATTCACTGAATATAAACCCAGTGTTCATTACTTACTTGTAAATTAAATAACTGTTTCGTACTTTGATCCCTCCTTTGATAAAACTCACCATGTTCTCATCCTGCAACAAATACAAAAAAAGAGGGATGAATGCAAACTGAGGTGCTTAAGTTACATTTCATTCCACAAAGATAAGATGCCATAAATGGATTAACTTTCATGCCGTTTATTCACAGGACATTCTTATACAAAAACCTTAATAATGTACTGTTCATTTCTGGGTTTTAAAAAGCAGATAAGTGCACCTGTAGGAAGGTGAGAGCAGCTCTTTGGAGTTGGCACTCTGCGTAACACACTTCAGCATGAAGCTGCACTGCAGAAACACACCCATAAACACACACGTGTTAAGTGACAGAAAACAATCGGGGTCACCAAACAATGAAGCATAAAACACAGCCCCAGATGTGACTGCAGGGTTAACCTACCACACATTTCAAAGGCACAGCTGCATCATCTGTCATTGTTTTGTTAAAGCCTCCCACTGTACTCGTGCTCCATGTCTCAAATCACACATTTCTGTACTAAGCCCTGTTCACACTGCATAGTACAGGTAAATGCAGTGAACTACTGGCGCACTCAAAACAGTCTAAAAGTTGAGTGTGGAATGACGGACACCTCTCACGCTCAACGGCCGGCGTCTTTGTGACACAGCAGAAGCGACATCGCAGACTTCTCAACTTTTGTCATGGTGGCTGGAGACAACAAGGAGCCTCAACTGGCTACAGTGAACACTGCCGCGTTATACAGATGTAAGTTAGACATGGTTTTTGTACTGTGGACTTATACTGTTGTCAAATAGAAGCTGATAGGTCAAATGTTGGAGATAATGCTGCACCATCCGTTTGCAATTCGCCGTTGAAAAAGAAGACAAAGAAGATGAGGTGGTTAAAAAAAAAGCTGTTGTCAAAACAGCAGTGTGCGATCTGAGACAACACTACTACCCATGAAAGAAGTATGGAGTGCCCACAGTGTACTACACTGAAGTGTACTAGTAGAAGTATGTGATTTGAGACACACTCATGATCTCTGTCTGAGCATGTTTACTTTTAATTCGGTTCACAACATGGCATCATGTTACAAGAATGTAGGGTTGCCATATATTTTTTTATTTAACACACACATGTGCACGCGCAGGCACAGCGGGTGGGTGAAATAATTAATTGGCCGACCTGTTGCCATTTTCATTTGACCAAAAAAAGAAGAACTTTAAAGCCTTTGTTTCCACCAAGCAGTTCAGTTCAGATTATTTCATTTGTAAAGTTGTGGATGGTACCAACAGAAGCGTTCCTTAGCGTCCCCATGTTCGGTCCCCCCTCTGTTGGGGTACCTAGCACACAGATCTGGTACTAAAAGGTGGAGCTAGAAACCCTGCAGTCTGATTGGTCAGTAGAGGACGGTCACTCTGGTTTTATGTAACCTCTGTTCATACATCAGTAAACTACAACTATAAAATGAAAGAGGAAAAA
>NC_065523.1:38022659-38061459 GCF_006386435.1 Epinephelus moara
TATTTTGTTCTGAAAATGTGGGCGTGCAGCCTCGTTCTGTGGACGATAAACCAGGTGCAGACTTCCATCTGTGTCACCGCTGATGAGGAAATACAGCGAGTGCTGGACGGAGCAGTGAGTGACAACAACCCCGCCCACATTTAAGAGGACTGTCTGAACAGACCGAGGGTCTAGGTACCATGTCTGAAGGCTTACTGCTGGTTCCAAAGGTGCTGGACTGGTCAGTGTACCTCAGTGTAACATGTTACCTTATCATTGCTTATTAATGAGATTAAAGTTTATTCAATATTGTCACGATTACTACAGAAACACAAAGTGCATCCATATTAATAGAAACGCTGTGTGTATTTACTCACAAGGAAAAGCAGCGTAAATCAACTGATCATTTTAGAAGCTAAAAGTTTGGTTCTGTTTCCTTTACATGTCTGTGCCCAGAGCCCTGTTGTCTCATGATGCGTCCATGCAGCACCTTCCTTTAAAAAGAAGTGAGACATTAAAGCCTTTTACCTTCAGTGAGTGACTCTCCCACTGACTTGTTAGTCAAACCTGGAGACTTCCGTCGATACCTGAAAACACCAAACAACATTTCAGTGTCAACAGAATAAACTGTGTCACTACTCCAGCTAACCACCCCAGCATTCATCCAGTAATTAGACGGGTTCATAGTCAGTATCTCAGCAGCCGCTGTGAAGCTTCTCTCATGCAAACACAGTCAAACTGACGCTCAGAAACTGGCCATGTAAATGCACTCATGTAAATTTGGCTCACAGGCTGCAGAGGAGGAGCTGGCAGCAACTCACAGAACAAAGTGTTTTAAAGGGGGTGGCGACTTTTTTTTGAGTCCAGTCTATGAAATGAGTAAAATCAGTTTAAAAATAATCCACAGTGACGAGACCTCCTGACCTCTGGCACACCTCCTGGGCACTCTTCATGGTATTTCCTGCGTTGCTGATGTCATCAGGCTGAAAAGTCATCATGGCCTGCATTTCCAGCACTGTGGCGTAGATAAGAGCGTGGTACATACTCTCATTCACTCTGCATGGGAAACACAGAGTCGTAGGATCAACATCATACACTTCACACTGTGAGCAAACAGAGGACAGCTCCTGTATGACCTGCACATTTTCCTGCTGAGAAAAGATAAGAGTAAATATCTGGCTCTCTTTATTCGTCCTATCTCCTCTGCCGTCCCAGTCTGTCTTGTGCACAGTGTTTATTTTGCAGGGCTGCCATTCTGTTGGCTGTTGAATCAGTCAGACCTTGGGCGTCAGCTTCAGCAAACACCTCATATCCTGGAGAACTGAAACCTACCAGAGCCACCCTCGTGTCTCAGCTGACAAGATGCACTTTACACAGAAGTTTATTAACATCACCTGAGACCCAATACTGCTGAGATCATCCTGAAACACGCCACCGTGAATGTGCTAAAACTACAGAGCACTACGACCTCAGGCAGCAGCAGCTGGTTCAAACCTCTGAGGAGCCAAACGTGACTCATGGATTATTCTGTTACCTTGGCCGCAGCCTCTCCAGGCTCTCACTGAAGTGGTTGTTAAGGAAGAGATCCAAGGCCTCCATACACTCATCCAGGCTCTCTTTCAGGGTCATCTGTGAGGAGCTGCAGCACAAACACATGCATGGTTAAAACATGCACACAGCAAAGGCACAGAGCGGAGACACAGCTGTGTGTCGTGGGGGAAAAGGGGAAGTCACCAGCAGCAGCAGCAGCAGCAGGGTGCACACTGATAAACATACATGAGTCCATGTGTGGTCAGGTCAGAGGTTCACAGCCTCTGAGATACATGCATTAAAGTTTGCCTGAAGTTCATTTCACTAAACACAAGATGCAATCAGAGCATCATCACACAATACGCTGCAGCACCAACTGAAGGGTTACTAACTAGGACTACTGGGCCCAGGCCCAGGCCCAGGGGAACGCCCCCAACCTTCACCTGCAAAATATGACTCAAAATAATAGATGCTGACCAGGAAGAGACTGAAAATGACCACAGAGGCAAAAAGAGACCACAAAGGAACTGTGGACGGACACAAACTAACTTCAAAAAGACTCAACACTACAACAAGGAGACACAAAAACAACCACAAAGGGGCACAAAACTACTACAAAGAGACAAAAAATATGACAGAGACACAAAAAACACAAAGAGGCGCAAAACAACTACAAAGAGACACAAAACTATTTCAAAGAGACAAAAACGACTATAGAGACACAAAACAACTACAAAGAGGCACACAACGACTACAAATAGACACAAAACAACTACAACGGGACACAAAACTACTACAAATAGACACAAAAGTACTTTGAAGAGACACAAAACTACTATGGAGAGACACAAAAGACTACAGAGACACAAAACAACCACAAAGAGAAACACAAAAACTGCAGAGACACAATACAACTACAAAAGACACAACCACAAAGAGACACAAAACTGCTTCAAAGAGACAAAAAAGACTACAGAGACACAAAACAACTACAATGAGACACACAACAACTATATAGAGACACAAAACTACTACAAATAGACACAAAAGACTACAGAGACACAAAACAACTACAAAGAGAAACACAAAAACTGCAGAGACACAATACAACTACAAAAGACACAACCACACAGAGACACAAAACTGCTTCAAAGAGACAAAAAAAGACTACAGAGACACAAAACAACTACAATGAGACACACAACAAGTACATAGAGACACAAAACTACTACGGAGAGACACAAAAGACTACAGAGACACAAAACAAGTACATAGAGACACAAAACTACTACAATGAGACACAAAACTACTACATAGAGACACAAAAGTACTTTGAAGAGACACAAAACTACTATGGAGAGACACAAAAGACTACAGAGACACAAAACAACCACAAAGAGAAACACAAAAACTGCAGAGACACAATACAACTACAAAAGACACAACCACAAAGAGACACAAAACTGCTTCAAAGAGACAAAAAAGACTACAGAGACACAAAACAACTACAATGAGACACACAACAACTATATAGAGACACAAAACTACTACAAATAGACACAAAAGACTACAGAGACACAAAACAACTACAATGAGACACAAAAGTACTACACAGAGACACAAGCTACTTTGAAGAGACACAAAACTACCACAAGGTCTGTGTGTCTTGCCCCAGTGTAGGAGAGGTGGTGGGGCCTTTTGCATGTCTGTGCCCAGGGAATCACTGTCTCATAATCCGCCCATGACAACACCTGCGTTTTGTCCTGAATATTAAAATACTGTAACTTTAAAGATGATGTTCTCAGTAAGCTATCAGCTGTTTGGTTTGTCAGGCTCCTGCTGTCTGTACATAATAATAATGAACGCTGGCAGAGAACAAAGAAAGGAGGACTGAATCTTTTGCTTCCTGGTGCAGCACAGGATGAATTATTATTAATATCAGTGTTTCCTGTGCAGGTTGATTTAATCTAAACAGAATCAGGCCGGCGGATCCAGACAGAGCAGCAACAGCCACCAGGCTTCAGACACACTTCAGGACAAACTTGAGCTGTACTCACTTCTCTGCAGCACTTGTGTCTTTCCCATTGGACATGTTGTCTCTCCGGGCAGAATGCCCTAACACCACCTGTTAGCAGCTCGGTGACACACACAGAAAATCAAGATGCATCCACCGCTTCACACTTTGACACCAGGACCTCAAACTCCACCGGCTGCTCTGCAGTCAGCGTAGATTTTCCTGTTCCTGCTCAAACTGACGTAAAGCGCTCCGAGGTAAAGGCATGCGTTCATCTGAGAGGATCCGACAGAGAGGCGCGTGTGACTCCTCCTCTGTGACATCACTGCCACGCACACATTAAACAGCACGGTCACAGGATCAGGTGTTGACAGGTACATCACCTTTTTAAAGGACCTGTTTGATTGTGATGGTGGAGCGCTCAAACTTTTCTTAAGAGGAAACATTTCACATTAAAGGGACCCTTCAGTGTTTCTCAACCTGGACGCTGTTTTCATGTTTTGGTGTCTTAGTGACTGATGGGAAGAACAGTTTTTAGAATTTGTCCAGTATTAAGCCGGAGGGTTGCAGCCGGCAGCGGTGAAACAGTTTGCAATGTAACGTAAAGGGGCAATTGTGCACCTTCAATTTATGTCCACTAAAAGTGTTTGTTTTAGTCACTGACAGGCTCAGATTATTATTCTAAGTGTCTCACAACATTATGAAAGGATCCCTTCAGAGATAGAGCTTTGTCTTAAAGAGTAAGATCCTTTTCGTTTAACCAGAAACAGCCCTGAAATCACCATCATTGAACCCACCGGACGCCATTTAAATAAACAGGAATTTTATCATGGTAGAACAGTCTTCATGCAAAGTGGACAGAAACAAAATAAAGCTCACAGAAGTCTTCTTGGTTCGTCTCTCCACTGATTCAACAATCGCCAACTCTGGTTTTAGTTGAATGAACCCTTAAATCACCCAGTTAGATGTGAAAACATGCTGCCTCTATACACGCTAAAATTACTGTTTATTTAAATGTTCTCTTTCCGATAGTAATTTTGGGGCTGTTTCAACGCATTTTCATCCCAACTTGTCAAATACCACTGACACTACACGAAAAAAAATTATGCGCTAGGTACCCTACTAGATGGTTTTGGATAGCTTCTCAGTTTACGCTCGTTACATGCATTGTGTCTTTTCAGTATGATACGATGCAATACGAGATACAACACTGTACGATATGATATGCGATATGATACGATGTGATACAAGATACAATACGATACGATGTGCTACAATAACAAATGATACAAGATACGATACGATACAAGATACAGTACGATGTGATCCGAGATACCATACGATATGATACGGTACGATACGAGATACGATATATGATATGATGCAATACAAGGTACGATGCAAGACAAGATATGATACGATACAATGCGATACAACATATGATGAGATACAAGATACAAAACGATATGATGTGCTACGATAGGATATGAGATACAATACGATATGATACAATACGCTGCGAGATACGATGTAGTACGATACAATGTGATACGATTCGAGATATACGATGCGAGATACAATACAGTACGATACAGTGCAATTTGTTGTCAAACTAAAGGACTGACTGTGGTTAGTGAATTATTATTTCTGCACCACGACATGACACATGGATGTGAACAGTAAGTTCAGAAGGACAAATCTTTAGCTGAAGGAGACACAGTGTGAAGTTTCACTTTGACTTTCAGGAGGAACAGAAAAGTATTTAATTCATAATCAGTTAGAAATGAATCACTTGTTGTTTTTGTGCCTCTAAGCAGCTGATTCAAACTAAAGAAGAGCTCAGTATGTAATACAGATTCTCAGCTCTCTTAGTTCACATGTAATTTGACAGTAAAGTCACTTGAGGGCGCTGTTGTCATATTTGTGTAAAACATGTTGGCAGAGGTGCTGTGTTGGTGCACTCATTCCTTTAAAAGTGCAGGATTTAGTGACATCTAGTGGTGAAGTTGCAGAACTGAAACGGATACACTAAAGAAAACATAACGTTATTAATATTACGTAACATTTCATGAAGATTTAGAAGGAAACAGCGAGTTTGACGAGGATGAAACAGGCTGACTGGATTGTGGAGACAGTAATCATCAGGGAGAAAAGGCTACGGTACTGATGAGGCAGCCTGGTGTGCCTCCAACAGCTTGACAGCGGTTGTGACACTTCACAGCGCCAGTAGTTACTCAATACAAAACTCTGTGTCCAGTCTTGTTAAGTGGTTTGTGCAAGTCGTTGTGCTTGTGTTTGAAAGGATGCATCCACACTATGAAAGGTCAAAAAAGAGACGCGCTCAGCTTAGCTGCATGGCGCCTCGCTTGTTTGTGTTACAGTGTTCAACTCAACTCAGTTTTATTTATGTAGCACCTTTCATACGAACACGCAGCCCAAAGTGCTTCACATGGCAAAACTGGAGTGACTGTGTGTCCTGTCCCCACTGCTCTTCTCCCTGTACACCAACAGCTGCACCTCAGCGGACCCTTCTGTGAAACCTCTGAAGTTTGCAGACGACACCACGGTCATCGGTCTAATGCCGCTCAAGACTGTGGAGATGACAGTGGACTTCAGGAGAAGCCCCTCAACACTGCCCCGCCTCACCATCCTCAACAGCACAGTGTCTACTGTGGACACCTTCAGGTTTCTGGGTACCACAATCTCTCGGGACCTGAGGTGGACCTCCCACATAGACACTGTCCGGAAAAAGGGCCCAGCAGAGACTGTACTTCCTGCGACAGCTCAGGAAGCTCAACCTGCCTCAGGAACCGCTGATCATGTTCTACACCGCCATAATCCAGACTGACACGGACAATCAGGTGTGCAGGGAAGATTATTAGGACTGATCTTCCCTCTATTGAGGACCTGTAAAGGTCAAGGGTCAGGAAACAAGCAGGGAACATCTCTGCTGACTCCTCACACCCCGGACACAATCTGTTTAAACTCCTCCCCTCTGGTAGGCGCTACAGAGCACTGTTTGCCAAAACCACCCGTCACAAAGACAGTTTCTTCCCCCAGGCTGTCGTTTGATGATCTCCTAACAGTCACAGAGTGGCAGGTCAAACAACACTTGCATCCTTGCTCTATTCTTACCTCATAGACTTGTATACTTTTTGTATATTTGACACATATTTAGGGCTTGTAAATATTACTTAATTTAATTTTGAATTAAGTTTAGTTCTACTTCCACTTTCTTTGTCTAATTTTTAGTAAATGTCAACACTGGTACACTGAGTGCAAAGTTTACTGAAGTGCACATGTGCTTGGCCAATAGAGTTGATTCTGATTCAATTTAAAGGACAACACAAACAACTGAACATAAAGTTTTGCAAAACTAGAAAATCACAACAATAAGACAATAAAATATTAGAAAACCGAACCAAACAGAACAAACTAACAAAAAGATGATTGAAAGTCCTAAGAACAAAAAGAAAGTAAATAAATGAAAAAGAATAAAAACAACCAGGAGAGACAAATAAAGTAAGAAGCAATGGTTTTTACTGCAGCTCACACCGACAAATGCTGTCATCAAACCTGTTAATAAACACTGGGCAACGTTAGCAGTGTGGTGCTAACAGTTATCCCTGTCACTGTGTGGGACTCTCTCCCAGGCACAGCGGTAGTCTCATGAGAGGCTGAGCGAATCATTCGCTCCACACAGCTCTACACTGAAGTATTACTGGTTTTAAATAGTTAAAGTTGCTGTAAAGTTGTGGTGACTGGACAAAATCGCAAGGTAGTGCAGAGTTTATGGAGACTGGCTGAATTTGCATTAATTCCTGGAGGGACTGTGTGAGGATATGTTGCGAGGCACGGCAGGTCTGTCCAGTTTGGATTTCTCCATTTGCCAGAGCAGTGTGTAAAGGCTGGTGTATTTCTTTAGATTTTACAAAACCAAGAACACATGAGGAAAAGTCTGGTGCTTGATGTAAACTTCAAATGTTAGCATGTCAAGCTAACTAGCTTAATAAATATTTCTTTAAAAAAAGGCATAACATTTTAAAAGTAAACTGTAATTAATTAAAGAATTGAACCTAAATACTCAGAAATTTGGATAGAAAAAATATTTATTTGTCACTGGAGCATTGGTTTACATCCACTGCAGAGAGCTGTGTGTGACAAAGTCTCGTTTACGTTTGTACACGTGAGTCATTTCCTTGTCTCCTCTATCCTCGTCTCTTCTTCAGCATCTCCATATACATGCCGAGCGACCGCTGAATGGAGTCTTTGGTGATGAAGTCGACAAACTGTTGGATGTCGGCCTCTCTGTTGGACGTCAGCTTGACGATGGTCGGCTTCCTCATCATGAACTTGGTGAGGTGTCTGGCGTGGTCTGTAAGGTGGACACATCAACAGTTCAGCTCACAGATTCTAAAAGTTAAGTTTTATTTGTTTTTCTTAATGCTGGTACTGGTGATTGGATTGGTAGCATCAACCTGAGTCTGACCTGTGACTGAGAGAGTGGAGAACACTTAACAACAATGTCTGCATCGAGATTAAGCCGAAGCAATACAGGTGAAAATGTGGGTGAACTGGTTCTGTGGTATCTATCTATAGTTTGGAATTTTTTGAAGTGGGGTCATGTGAGGTTTTTATCCACAGTCAGCGTGTTACCTTCAGTAGATGGCGATCAGTACGCCCCCAGTTTGGAGAAGCAGGTGGGAGTACCGCCACAAATGCTAAGCAATGCACTGCTGTGGAGGGGGGCAGCAGCAAAACGTATCTTAACAATCTAAACAACAGCGGTTGAATGCCTCACCGCACCAGTCAAGTTTCTCTGACAGTTGACATCCATGTCTGTCAAAGCCAAGATTACACCCAAGATTAGAGACACCAATTCAGTATCTGACAAATGTCCCCCCTTCTGTTCCTGAGATATGACGATGAGTAATGGACAGAAAAGTGTTTTATGCAGAACATTTTGATGTCACAGTGACGCTGACCTTTGACCTTTAGGATATGAAAATTTAATCACCTCATTATTATATCCTGTTAAAACATTTGTGTGATGTTTTATCACAATTAGTGCATCAGATCTTGAGTTATGACCAAAGCCATATTTTGTGAGGTCACAGTGACCTTGACCTTTGACATTCAACTACCAAATTCCGATCATCTCATTATTGAATCCAAATGGACCTTTGTGCCAAAGTTGAAAAAACAAAAAACAGAAACCCTTGAGCTGTTTTTGAGATATCATGTGTATACAGATGAGACAGATGAGGTCACAGTGACCTTGACCTTTGACCTATGACTCCAAAAATCTAGCCAGTTCATCATTAAGGATGTTTCTATTGGACATTTGTGCCAAATTTGAGGAAATTCCCTCAAGGTGTTCTTAAGATACTGTATTCAGGAGAATGCAACAGACGAGGTCACATTAACCTTGACCTTTGACACCAAAACCTGATCTGTTTATTCTTGATGCAAAGTGAACGTTTGCGCCAAACTTTTCCCATTGCATTCTTGAGATATGACGTTCACGAGAATGGGATGGCCGGACAGACGTCAAAAATATAATGCCCCCAGCCACAGCTATCCCTGGGTTGGAGGCAAAAACATCAATATCAGTTTAAGTGTTCGCTCTATTTTGAATATTTTTACCACCTTAACCTTGATGTCAGACAGCATTGTCTTTTCTTTATTTATTTTTTTATGATCGTTTTTTGGCATTTTTGTTTTCCTTAGATAGGACAGTCTACAGTCATTGAGGCAGCAGAATGCCAGTAACTCCTCTGCTCTGCTGGGTAAAATTACTGTTTTTGTTGAAAATGTCTGGAGGCTTTGAAGAGAGCGTTCCCGTTGGAAATCGCAGTCTGACAGTAAGGTAATGCAGTTAAAATATTCTAAAAATAAAGTACACTTAAACTGATAAGGATATTTTAGGTGCCTAAAATACATTTTGCTGTTGCCCCCGTCCACAGCAGGATATTACTTAGCTTCTGTGACGATGCTCCTGTCTGCTTCTCCAAACTGGAAGCAAGCCGACTGCCACATACTGTAGGTAATACACTGACTGTGGTTGAGTACCTCATACAAATCCACTTCACAATAATAAGAACTATCCTCCTAATGTGATTATGTTTTTAGAGGTGTTAATATACCTGGAACAGCCAACCACTTGGTCATCATCTGTGTGGCTGTGGTGAGGACCTGGTCCTCAGGTACCAGCTGGTCCACCAGTCCTATCTTCAGGGCCTCTGAGGGGTTGTAGAGGAGCCCCAACTCCAGAGCCATCTCTGTCTGTCGGTGGCCCACCGTGTTGGACATGGTGTCTTTAAACCTGCAGACAGCAGCAGTGATCGTCAGTCAGGTGAAACAGTGCAGGGGGTTACCAACACTATCAGTTGTTGTCATACTCAAGTCCATACCAAGGAGGTGCTACGATGCCCAACAGCGTCTCATTGAGGCCGATAGTGTAACGAGGGTTGTCGGCCATTATCCTGTAGTCACATGTCATTGACATCAAACAGCCACCTGCAGGACTGGAACCCTGTGGGAGGAGTGACGAGGTCGGCTAAGACACAATCTGGAAAACGTTTGTTTTATTTATCTGCTGATGATTGTTGAGTTGTTCTTCAACCACAGTGACTACCAGTGGATGGTGATGGTGGTGATGGTGAGGGGTTTATACGTACATTGATTGCAGCGATAGTGACCATGTTGGAGCCGTAGAGTTTCAGCCACATCTCCTGAACGGCTCTCCAGAACTCTCCATAGTGCTCTGGACTCTTCCCGTACATTTCCATGACGTCCAGCCCGGCTGAGAACACCTTGGGCTGGCTCTGGATGGAAACAACACACACACAAAGGATAAACTGTCAGTTTAATTTCCTGCATAAAAATCATGACCTTCTTAAACTGTGTAACCCTTTCCCTGTACCACAGCTTGAAGAAAGTATCTTCTAAAAACTGGCAGCAGGTTTGGGAGTTGATTTTAAGTCCATCTTCAACCCGAAAAGGTCCAACTAGCTCATCTGTCTTCAGATATTTCTTGGCCTGGTCTAACTAATGAGTCTTGTTGAGTGATGGTTGTGTTTCAGCCTTCCTTACCTGGGCCGTGTCTCTGAGCACTGAACACCTTGTACTTCTGGACACGTTTAATTTGTCTCAAGTCTTTAGCAGTTAATTTTTTTCCCCCACACGTTTATTGCGACCTTGTTGACTATTTGCCACAGAACGTTTGATTGTTCGGTGATCACGCCTCAGTAGCTTAGCTACTGAGCTAGATGAGTGCTGCATCCCTCCGAAAGGCATTTTACAAATTCTGACTTTTCAGAGTCTGTTAAATCTCTTTTTGGCCGATTTTGTCTGAGGTAAAGACCAATAATTATGCACACCTTGATATAGGGTGTTGATCACTTTAGGCCACACCCTCCCTCATTACACAAATACACATCAGCTGATAATGTTTAAATCTAGTTAGCATTCAAGTTTATGTAGCTTGGAGAATATGCATGAAAATGACGATAAGGTCAAAATGCTCACTTGCCTAGTAATTGTGCATGCAATGTATTTTAAAGAAAACATTCTTATTTTATTCCATTTCTGCCAATGTGTCCCCCTAAATCCTCACACTGGAGCTTTGCACAAAGGTTCTCCTGCTTTAGATGATGAGGTTTTACTGTACCGAGGTGATGATGAGGCCTCGGCAGCTCTTGTCCGTCTCCAGCTTCTCCAAACCGATGCAGAACTCTGTGAGGAAATCTAAACTGAGGCTGTTCACCGGCGGACTCTGAAAGCGCATCACCGCCACACCTACAGAGACACAGAGAGGCTCATCTTTCAGCTGTGACTCCCCATAAAGCCTTTACACAGGTCTGTCGTCGGTAATGACGCCAGCTGACGTCACACTGAACCACAACCAAAGTAGCTGTTGTTCTCCCTCTCATCAAAGAGACGGGCAAAAAAGTGTCGACAGTGTTTTTAACACATTATGATGATACAGAAGACGCACTGATGCCAAAATATCTACCTGTGCTACGGTCAAAATCCACTTTGATCTTTGGCGAGGTGGAGTTGTTCCTCTGCTGAGTGACGAGGATAGGAGACCCACACACTCTGCCATGACTGCTGCAGGAAGACCACTGGGAGAGAAGACCTGCACGCACTGCAGTCAGTCAAACAGTCAGTTTCATTACTTTATATTCATTTCATAAATGTACAAATGTTGTCTGTTCTTGGTCCGCTCCTTTTTAGCCTATACATCAAAGACTCGCCACAGTCATGTGTTGGAGCAGGTTTTCAGATGTATGCAGACGATACACTCATTCATGTATCTGCTGTCATGTCACTTACAGTCCATAGCTGCATGGTTTGACAAGTCACATCTCTCACTTAATGTTAAGAAAACGGTGTCAGTTTTCTTTTCTGCCAGGGCTCGCTCATCAACAGAAGCTAATGTGTTAAATCTAAATATTAATAGACAGCATGTCGAACAGGTCTCAGAGGTAAAATACCTCAGCCTCATGTTAGATTCACAGCTAAAGCAAACTTTGATACATTTAGACTTATCAAAGACTGTCACCCATTTCATGCTGCAAACAGTTTCATGCATGCTAATGACTTTTTCACATTTATGTTACTGTGTAATCTCTTGGTCACAAGCAGCATCTACAATAACTGAGCCTCTTATGATGATATAC
Source organism: Epinephelus moara (assembly GCF_006386435.1). Taxonomy (NCBI): domain Eukaryota; kingdom Metazoa; phylum Chordata; class Actinopteri; order Perciformes; family Serranidae; genus Epinephelus; species Epinephelus moara. The sequence goes on from NC_065523.1 coordinate 38,034,870, forward strand.
AAGAGAGCAATTAAAATTTTGGACAGGAAACCAATAAGACAACACCACTGCCATGTTGTTCAGAAACTAAATATACTAAGTTTTGCTCAGTGACCTTGTGGTTCCACTTAGAGCTTCAGGCTCAGTAACACATGGAGCAGCCAGTGGGAACTGTAAGGTTCCCTCGCGTAAATCCTCATTTGGACAAACAGCTTTTTCTGTACATTGAATTAACATTTGGAATTCTTTACCTACAGAACTCAAGCTGGATCCTGATTTCAGCCACTTTAAACTCAAACTGAAGCACTTTTTGAAGAGGAATCTGTTATGCAGTCATGAATAATTTGCTTCCTGTTCTATGGTGCTAATTATGTGTTGCAGTTTGTGTCTTGCATTGTTCCTATACAAATAAACATCAAATAAAATAAAAATAAATGTTAATTAGATGGTAATTTGCATGAGAAATAGAGAAAAATAAAAATAATCTGTTATAATATTCATCTGCTTATTGAGATCAACAGACATGATCACTATCAGAGGTTTCCACTGTACTAAAGACATTCTGTTAGAGTGATATCGACATGCAGACGTACCTGACAAGCCGCACTTGTTCCTCAGTGCAGCTCTCAGCGCCATTTTGTCCTGCTCAGACTCTGGATAGAGACAGTAAACTGCTGCTTCTGCCAAAAACCACACAGACATGTAGCATTACACTCAGGGGCGGGACCATGAGTTCTTCTCCTTTCTCTTCTTTGTTTGTGGTCATTGTTTGTAGTGGAGATTGGCCCACAGCGTTTAAAGAGCATTGCCTATAGGCATGAAAATGACGCGTTTACATGACGGCAACCCAGTCGGCAGAATAAATGTTGCAGTTAGATATGTAACACTGTATTATGTGTACATTATTAAGTAAAATATATGTTGAAACTTTATGTCTAGTTACACTTCAACATCACTGTGCTTAACACGTGGTTTTGTCCAGAGTCACCGACACACTGTCCAGGGTGCAGGGTGAGAAACACACAGTCACAAACGCACACCCTCAGGTACTCGTTCTAACAGGAACAAACAGAAACTAGAATTATTAGTTTTATATTTACTCAGACACTAACTGACAAACAGGAGGTGGGGAGGTTTATGTCCTTTGGCTACAGACATCAGCAGACCGTTACAATTACAAACAACATAATCAGAAAAGTAAATACACTCCGTTACACAGCTCAAACAAACAAAAAAAAATCCTCCTGAGACCCTGTAACCTCATATGAGCACATTACTGGATTCACTGGATCTTACGCTTCATTCATAACTTAGACCGCTTGAGTCTTTTTTGTGCCATCAGTCTGCAGTGAACCCTGACCCAAAATCGGAAAGGTCCAAAACCTGATCACATTTTATGGTTGAAACTTAATTCATTCATTCATCCATCTTCTAACCGCTTCATCCTCTTGAGGGTCGCGGGGGGGTGGAGCCTATCCCAGCTGACACTGGGTGAGAGGCAGGGTTCACCCTNCCCTCTTGCTGTGAGGCGACAGTGCTAACCACCACACCACCGTGAAACTTAATTATTAGTGATAAATAATATTTGTACTTTGATATAGCAACAAATTTAACCAATTTTAGCAACAGTGACAAGCTAAGACGCCGTTAATTAGGAAGTACTTGTTTAAGACATTGGGACTTTATTATTGTCTCCAAAGTCGTCGAAACCTGGCACTTGGCCAGTGACTTGCAGCATCAGAAACCAACAAAAAAAAAAGGCATAATTTAACTTTGGCATGATACACGGCCGGTTGGCGTTATAGTTTAAGGGCACATGGCGGCATCAGGGGGAAACGCGGCAGAACAAGAACGAAAATGAAGGCGGCACAGTCCGACTGGGGCAGGCGGGAGGGGTGGTGAATGAGTCCAACAAACGCAGACTTTCACCGGAGAGAGCGGTGTTCACCAGCTGTAAGATTCTAAAGCCAAACCCTGTTCTTATTTCCTAAACCCAACCACGTGCTTTTGTTGTTAACGACAAAGTGCTTTTATTTTGAAAACAGACAATGCATGTAACAGGCTGAAGTTGACACGGCGTCCCAGAACGTCAACAACCAATACACCCAGGGTACCTTGGACGTGGAAAGTCCATGACCAAACATGGACATGTGACGAGTTCGGAGTGAGCATGTGTCGGTGTGTCAAATCATGCGGCCATAGTGTAGTTAATTTATAGCCTAACGTTAGCTTTCTACTTCTGCAGATTGCATTTAGGCTTCAAAGATCATAAAAGTGAGGTTGATGTGTGAAGATTACCTTGCTGAACAAAACGTGAAAATGTTTATTTTCTGCAACAGTCCAAAATCCAGTGGAAAAATCCCACTGGCTTTTTGTCGAGGGAACCAGATCGACGCTAACTTCAACATCACCCTACAAAGAAGACATCATCCTCGCAGCTCTCTATTTCTGCAGCTGCTGCTCTGCCAACATACTGCTCACACTTTAAACAGTGTGAGCCCTTTTATCAAAATGACAAATAATTATTTTAATATTTTAGATCAAGTAAAGGCTTTCGCTCAAAGTATTATGCCACACAGTAACATTGTTGAAACAATTGAATTTTCCAGCTGATTTGTTTTCCTTTGCTCCGGTGCCAAAATGTTTAATTTTGGAACATGTTGAAGAGGAAAATTGTGGCAAGTCCTAAACTTCTTGCTTTCTACCTGCATTTTATTCCCACAGCCAACCTAACCTGTCAAATATTTAGATTTTATGATGACCTTTTGTTCCAATGATGTCCCAGAATAGACTAAATAGAACCTTTTTCTAACCCCGACCTTAAAGCAGATCGTTGGCATTAGATTTTTTTATATCCTGGAATGTGTTATGTGTTGTATACAGGGTTGGAAATGCTTTTTTGTCCACCCGCCACTGTGGCCTGTGGATTCCAAAATCTACCAGCCACTCAATAGATTACCATTGTTTTTTTGATCTTGCAGCCACTGCCATATTTTACGGGCATTTGGTTGTCTGGTGTAATTTCCAGCCCTGACTATATGTATGAGTATCTCTGTATTTGAGCAGTTTGTTTACCATGTGTGTGTGTGTGTGTCTGTGTCTGTGTGTGTCTAGACTTTGTACCCAGTGACTGTAGCTTGACCACACTGTTGATTTCCTGCTGAACGGTCTGCTGTAGTTTTGCATTTTCACACCAGTTTCAGTTTTCGTGTTAAACGTCTTCCTGGACGCTGAGATGGGAATACAGTGCAGTACATCTCCAAAGACCGTAGATTGTCTCTACGACACTGCCAGGTATGCAAAGAGGCAGCAAACTGAACACCTATTCCTGGTAGTGTGTTTAAAATGTTTTTGGGTAAACTGAGCCTGTTTAATATATGAAATTTGACCTCATTAGTCCAACCCAGTGTTGTAACTGTCCAGCCACGCAGGCCTGGTTCCTGATGCGTCCCTGGACGCCTCACTGGCCTCCCTGCTGTCCCTGAACTCCTCCTGGGCTCTGGAGCAGCAGTACTCCACCCTGCAGAGCGCTATGACCCGGCAGCAGAGGTTGGCCTTCGACCATGACCTCCACACCCTCTTCGGAGGAAACAGCACGGTCAGATCGTACTGGTGTTTGGTTTGCATCCATCATGTGTCACTATATCCTCGTCCTGCATAACCCTGGTGGACAAGTTCTACAGAGTTCCCATTAATCATGCTGCAACATTATGGAATATAGAGAGGTGTTTTCTTAAAAGTTTGAGTGGCAGGATTCTTCACAGCTTTAACACCTCGTCTCCACTTACGTATGTGACTGGTGTCCGAAGATCCGTAAATATACTGATGATGCCTCTAATGTGCAACGCAAGAAAGTGCATTTCTACACATGGATAGAAACGAGACAAAAACTACCCGTAGCCATGGGGGAGGGGCTCATTTTGTTCGATTTAATTATTCTCCGTAGTGTTTATATCAACCCAGTCGCCAGAATAAATAAATGAATAATCTCCACCCCTATGCTGACGATACTCAGCTCTACATATCATTCTGTTCAGATGATACAAGCTCAGTTGAAAAACTGTCTTGCTGTATTGACAAAATTAATATGTGGATGTCCCATATTTTTTTTTACAATTGATTAGGGACAAAACCGAGGTTCTATTCATTTGATCAAAGGAAGAGCAATTTCAATTCAATACTCATTTACAAAAGCTGGCTGTGAACAAAGAGCATGAAATAAAGAATCTTGGTGTCAGCTTTGATTGTGACCTGTGTTTTGACCCCCAAGTAAGAAACATCACCAAAATTCATTTTTTCATCTCAGAATTATTGCCAGTGTGCAACCTCTTTTATATAAAGATGACACCGAAAAACTTGTTCATGCTTTTATCTCCAGCAGACCAGACAACTCTAATGCCTCGATCTCAGACCTCTCAAAGAAACCTTTAAACAAACTGCAGATGATCCAAAATCCAGCGGCACGTCTACTAACCAAGACTAAAAATCGAGAACACATTACTCTGGTTTTAAAGGCTCTTCATTGGCTTCCCGTTCATTTAAAAAGTTTACACAAAAACAATCCCCTGGAATCATTTCTCATTTTCATTTTGAAAAAAGTTCCACGTTCAGGCGTAAACGTTTTGACATTCTCGGAACCCATCGGCTGTATTCGGCGTCTGACTTCCGGCAGATGGCGATACAGCCCCTGGGGGCGGACCCCCGATTTTTTGGCATTCCGGTTTGATTTGGGCGGAGGAGGCGAATCTCCGTTTCCGACTACCGTTTATATATAAGTAAATATGCTGAAGCATTGTGATGGATTCAGAGTTTGCAGTGACGCCAATTGTGTTCCACCTCGTTAGTTCACTGCACGGACCATTTAACCTGGCAACAACTGCAGCCGGCTTAAACGTGATTGGTCAATATCACGCGGACTACAAGCAGCCTACAAGCAGCCTACAAGCAGCCTACAACTGGAAACCAGGGCTCTTCCACTCTTCTTCCGGAGGCAAGATCTCCGGGGTTTGCCTACAGACTCTACATTAACTGAATGGAGTCCACCATTGTTGTTGTGATGGTCGACTTTCTTGCGCATGCCTAGTGACTGGCACCGTAATGAGCATGTGTGAAAAGTCAAAGTTCAAAGGAACTACATGTTGCAAGTTTTAAATGACAATGGAGACGGTGCTGTTTCCAAAAAATTGCACTCTGGAACCTGTTTTCAAAACGCTTTCAGGCACCCAAAACGCCGCTGCCAAAACGCAACTAAAGTTTAGGGTTTTTGGTTGAAATCATTGTCGTATAAACAGGACCGAACTCTCTTCATGGACTGGCTCCTGACTGTTTATCTGATATGTTGGTCAAATACATTCCCTCTAGATCTCTAAGATCCTCCTCTGGTCCACTAAATGTCCCCCAGAGTAGAACTAAACAGTACGGTGATGCTGCGTTCTGTGTCGTTGGCCCTCGTCTCTGAAACAGCCTCCCAGAGGACGTCAGACTCTCTGATTCAGGAAACAGCTTCAACACCTTAAAACCTTAAAATCTTTTTAGACCTGCATTGGTGTAGCTTTTATTGAACATATCTGTGGTTTGTTGAAATGTACAATGCCAACGTTCTCTTCTGGCAACTGGGCTGTTTGTATAGTGCAGAAAATAAGTATTTGCACTCCTAAATAAATTTGCATATCACCAACAATTCTGCAACTGCTGTGTCTAAAAGATTTTAATCATGTCCAAAGGATGACATATAATTTTCTGTGTGTGTTGATCCTGCAGGTGACTTATGGGGGTGTGGGCGTTGTTGCACTTGCCCTCTCAGTCCTGTTTGAGATGTTAGCCCATCACCAGATGGCTGCACTGGGCTCGAGGAGTTCTGAGGCTCACCCCTCACCTCCGGACCCCATACGCAGGATGTTCGGGGCTGACACCAGGTCGGACATCAGCTCCATCGCCAGCGAGTTTCTCAAACAGGTGACTGGTAATTAGTAACAGTAATAGTAAAATATCCTTAAAGCACACAAAATGGTAAATATCCTGCAGCATTTTACCTGCACGGGCAGAACTGTCTTCACACAGTCTCCAAAGATGTTGAGATGTGAAACTATTTAAAAAACAGTTGGATCACGTTGGATCATTCTTGTATTGTACTGCACTGTGCAGACAGCAAAATACATATTGTAATGAACTAGAGTCTGAAGACATGATGATTCAACTTAAACATCATCTACTGTGGCAGGTTCCTGGTGCAGCCAACGATCAGCACAAGATGGCAACACTGCTGAAGACATCAGAGAAGAAGCTGCGATCTGAGCTGATGGATTTCTACGAGACGATGATGTCACCGGAGTGGAGCGCTCTCAGCTCTGCCGGGGTTGGCTTTGTCGTTGATACAAAGCAACGACAGAATTACAAATAATATTTTAAATGGTGCTTTTACATCTGTTAATATGGCTTCTTTCACAACTTATTAACGCTGGTACGAGTGGTGTCGCTACTTATAAATGTTGGGCTCAGCTCAGTCGCCAGAGGAAAATGTTGGATTGCACGTTAGTGTAAACTACGAATACGTTAACATTTGGACGTTTTATACATAAATATCAGTGTTTTTTTAAGTGATGTAGTATATGAGCTGACTCCGTTATCAAGAGGTGGAGGGAATGGTGGATGGTGTGACACCTGCCAAGCTGCAGACCACTATTCGAGACCAACAAACAAAAACATCCATCAATCCATGCATTCATTGTGACTGCTTATCCACAGCCGGGTCATGGGGGCAGCAGGCTGAGCAAAGTACTCCAGATGTCCCTCTCCCTAGCAACACTTTCCAGCTCCTCCTGGAGGACCCCAAGGTGGCCAGATGAAATATGTAATCCCTCCAGCGTGCTCTGGGTCTGCCCCAGGGCCTCCTACCAATTGGATGTGCCTGGAACACCTCAAACAGGAGGCGCCCAGGAGGATCCTGATCAGATGTTGAACCACCTCAACTGACCCCTTTTTGATGCGAAGGAGCAGCGGCTCTACTTCGAGCTCCCTCCGGATGTCTGAGCTCCTTACCCTATCTCTAAAGGAGGCTCTGACCAATTGCTGAACCTCCTTTCCAAACAAAGGAGTTTGTATTTTGCGACCCATTGCGGTGTTTCTACCAGTGTAGTCTGTGTGTTTTTAGCAGCACATCGTGTCGTTTCCCAGCGGCATTTACAGCACTAAATCTGGGTGTTCGTCTCCAACCCGTCACTGCTTTTCCAGCAGCTTTTGTGCCACCAAAACATGATCTTTTCCTAACTATAACCAAGCGTTTTTTGTGCCTTAACCTCTCAACACATTCTCCCCAGCGTTTTTGGGACACAACATTTTTTTTGCCGATTGTGTTGTTCACATCACATCAGAAAAATCTGTATCTAATCATGCTAGTCTTTTAGTTTTTTAGTCATCTTCTTAAACACCAAACGTCATTGTTTTTTAGTGACCCGTTGCTGTGTTTCCATCAAGGATAGTGCCACAAACAGTGGGTTATTTTTTACTGAGACATCACTGCAATTCTTGCCAGGATTGTGCCCCCAAAACTGTGTATTTTAAGCCAGAGCATGATTTTTTCCTCACAATAACCAAGTTATTTTTATGGCTAAAGCTGAAGCATGATACTGAGCTTGTGTAAAGACATTCTTGTACCTTTTGTGTGCAGGTGAAGCAATGGATGAACGGAGCTGCTCTCCACGTCCACATCCTACTCCACTGGAAGCGTCTGTTCGACCCATCAGGTGGAGAAGTCTTAAGTCTGGACTACCTGCATCGTGTTGACCCCCTGCTGAAGGCCTACAGAGAATATCTGGTCAAAACGGTACAGCTATGCTCTCTTATAACAACATTTTCAATTTGATATACTGTACGAAGATTTAAACTTTTTTCCAGTTTTCATTTTGAAAGATGAATCAATGTTGATTTTGCAATGTTGTTTTAATATTGTTTTAATGCTGAAACAGATCTTTCAGTTTCAATGTTGATTTATGAGAATTTTGTTCACCTTTTTACAACCATCCGAATTAAACGTTATTTCAATGTTGTTTTAATTTGGACACAACAACTGACATTAATTCACCACATTTCAGCGTTGAACATTGGTCGCGTGCCAGCTGGGACAGGTTTAAGTTGAAGATCAAAGATTTTTTTAATGCAGTCAATAGATATATTTTTCCAAAATTTTGGTGACAGATTTGACCAGATCTGTTGCTCTTTAACTGAATGTTCATTTCACGACCATAAGACATCTCCAATGTCATTTCTGGGAATTTGGCAATACATCCAACTGGCCTCCCAACAGCAGCTCCACCAGGACCTCCACATCCAGCGTCTTCACCTGCAAGATCGTCTGAGATCAGCCACCCAAAATCCTGATGTAATTACTGGTTTGCACAACCAAAGAATTTCTGCATAAACCCTCATAAACCATCTCAGGGGACGCTCATCTGCATGCACATCATCCTCACCAGGGTCCTGACAATAGTTCGTCATCGTAACTGACTTGTGTTGTTGTGAGGCTGGTTGGATGTACTGCCAAATTCACGGACACGTCATTGGAGACCAGTTATGGCAGTGAAATGAACATTCAGTTCACAGGCAACAGCTCTGGTGTCATCCCTGCAGTCAGGGAGCCATAGAGAATAACCAAATTGACCACCAGAGGTCAGTAGAGTGCTGTCTGCAGGAGCAGCTATAAACTGTGAACACGAGGTACTTGACTGATAAAAAATGAACATAATATAGATGGGAAAGAGTCATCCTGCTGTGTTATGACTCATGAGCATTAACCTGATATCTTTTGGCCAGTGTCTATCATTTGTTTACTCAAAACACGAACTCAGGTATCATAAAAAAATACCCATTGATATATACTGACAAAATATTTGGATCACCTCTCAATACAGCATAGTTCAGTCCAACAGCACCACAAACTGCATCCTCCCAAACAATTATACAGTCATTATACATTATAACCATAGTGTTTTACCCACAGTATGAGGTGGCTGACACGCCTACAGTTCAGAGAAGCAGGCAGAAGTACCTCTACTAATCAGAGTAATGTCCTGCTGTTGATGGGGGCAGCAACAAAACATACTTAAAAAAAATCTGTATCTCTCTGTAGTTGCTTTGCATCTCTTTGTGGTCATATTGTGTCTCTTTGAGTCTCTTTGTAGCTGCTTTGCATCTCTGTAGTCGTTTTGCATATCTTTGTTGTCATATTGTGTCTCTTTGAGTCTCTTTGTAGCTGCTTTTCATATCTGTAGTCGTTTTGCATCTCTTTGTTGTCATATTGTCTCTTTTTGAGTCTCTCTGTAGCTGCTTTGCATCTCTGTAGTTGTTTTGCATCTCTTTGTTGTCATATTGTCTCTTTTTGAGTCTCTTTGTAGCTGCTTTGCATCTCTGTAGTCATTTTGTTTCTCTTTGCGATTGTTTTGCCTCATTCTGTACTCGTTGTGGGTCCTAGTGCAGCAGCTTTGTATCTCTTTGCAGTTGTTTTTTGTCTCTTTGTGGACTTATTGTGTCTCTCTGTGGTCATTTCGAGTCTCTTCCTGGTCAGTACATGTGTATTCGAGTGTCATTTTGCAGGTGAAGGCCAGGTGGACCCCCAGGCCTGTGGCTGTTAGGCCCGATTAGTAATCCACCTGTGAAAATATTCTAAATATAACATACACTTAAAGTGATATTCATTTTTTAGGTGACTAAATACATTTTGCTGCTGCCCCTGTTAACAGCAGTACATTGCTTAGCTTCTGTGGTGCTAGTCCTGACTTGTTCTCCAAACTGCAGGCGTGCCAACTGCCATCTGCTGTCAGTGATACACTGACTGTGGATCAGTACCTCATACAGCCCTACCTGAAAAATTAGAACTATGACGGCAGCATACATTGCAGTACTACAGTTTTAGACTTCATTCGTTTCAACTAGGTGTTCCTAATAAACTGACACATATTTTACTTCAGCTTTGTGTGAAGTTTTGCAAAATATTTCCAGTCAGGACTTTAAAGTTGCAGCATGTCCAAGCATGGAAACATGTCACACATCAGCCCACGATCTGTCCCTCTGTCCACAGGTTAAAGTGTCTGCGGCGTCCAGCCCCGGCTCCAGTGGGTTGCTCATAGTGGAGCCTCTGAGAAATGTGAGCCACGCCGTTCACCACAGAGTCTGCGAACGTAGAGCCATTCAGCGGACTCTGGTAGAGCGCTTTCTCTCAGACCAGAACCTGCAGAGGGGGAAGGAGTTCTTCCAGAGCTCCCACAAGCACCATGACGCTCTGATAGCACAGCAGGAACATTTTCAGCTGAGCATGATGTGAGAACCACTGACAGGCTCTTATTGATGATCCAGATGTTCAGAATAAATCATAACTTGTAGATAAACCTACTGTCACTGTTCATCCTCCCAAAACCCAAATAATGGATAGTTCAATGGTGTTCATCATGTCTTTAGTTTCTGATAATGACTTTAGTTGTTCTTTTATCTCAGACATGTTAGGATGTTACCTTGACATGTTTCGGTGGAAACATCCGCCTTCCTCAGAAGTGTCACTTGGTGGTGGTTGTGACGCGTCTTTATCAGCTGATTGACAGATCAGCTGATAAAGACGCGTCACAACCGTCACACCACCGAAACATGTCAAGGTATGTGACATCCTAACATGTCTGGGATAAAAGAACAACTAAAGTCATTACCAAATAATAGATAGTTGCCTTACAAAGCGTTGGGATGCTTCCTTAAGAACTTGTTTATACATACAAGAATGGTGCTTTATTAAATACCCAGCAGGTTCAGAGGCTGTATCTGACGACTTAATAATCAGTGTGAGGATACTGTATGCTGTCATGCATGAGTCAAAAAAATAAAAAATAAAATATAAAAAATATGTTTCCATCTGTCAAAACATTATTGAACCATTCATGTAGCCCATCACCCAAACAGCAGTTAGCTTAATGACAACAATGAGTCTTTACATGTGGTTGCAGTGTGCGTGGGGCTGTAATGCAGGTGATACTCTACATGTAAAGAGTTTGAATGATTGTTTTCTTACCCTCCCCAGAACCCCCAAAACAAGTGTGAGAAATGAATTAAACTGTGAGAACATTCAAGTCTTGTATTTGTCATTTCCTCGCTCCTCACTATCATATCACTGCAACAGGTGTCATCTGGCCAACCGGCAACATATCATACCTTTGCAAATCAAACATTTTGTGACAAAGTCAGTTTTGATTTACAGTAAATGTTAAGCAACACAAACATCTGCTGAATGAACAGTGATTGAGGAAGTTCTCAGTTTGGAGTTTTCTGTCCCAGTTAAATAAAGGGTTAATGGTGCAATAGTGTTTTGTTCCTCTTTGTTCTTTCACTGGGGGATACAACTCTTGATTTGTCTCACAGTTACTGAATCCTGGCTGGATGGCTTTTGTTTTTTAGCTGTATCTGGACCTTCCTCTGAACGAAGGCAACAGGAAAAGCAGGGATTGCAAGTAATGGACTTTGACCATGCATGAAGTCCTGTAGAGGTATGTAAACCAATAAAACCTGTCACACTAAGATAATGGCCCAATTCCCACTTCTCTACTTTTGCCCTACCACTCCGTTTTTAGTGCTGCTGCATAGGGTGTGGTGTCCAATGTCTTTTGTGGGATCAAGAGGTAGTGGTCATCCAGCCCTCCAGGTGGCCCTCCAAACAGAGTATTTTGTTTTTTGTTGTTTTTTTTACTATGAATACATGTTTCAACTGTCATCCATAACTTTTAGCTAACTAATGTTATTTCAACTGCTGTCAGTTACTACAGGCTGTTTCTATCATTATCCAATACATTTAGCAAACCAATGCTATTATAATGGCTTATGTTTAGCTAACTGTTTAACTGTTATCAACTGTTTTAACTGTTATCCATTACTTCTGGCTAACTAATGCTATTTTATCTGCTTATCAGTTACTTTTAGCTAACTGTTTCAGCCGTCATCCATAACTTTTCACTAACTAATGCTATTTAAATTGCTTATCAGTTACTTTTAGCTAACTGTTTTAACTGTTATCCATTACTTTTGACTAACTAATGCTATTTAAACTGCTTATCGGTTACTTTTAGTGAACTGTTTCTACCGTTATCCAATACATTTAGCAAACTAATGCTCTTTCAGCAGCTTATTAGTTACTTTTAGCTAACTGTATTTAAACCGTTATAACTTTTAGCTAACCAATGCTATTTAAATTGCTTATCAGTTACTTTTAGCTAACTTTTTTAACCATTATTCATTGCATTTAGCTAATTAATTTTATTTAAATTGCTGTTACTTTTGGCTAACTGTTTTAACTGTTATCCATTACTTTTGGCCAACTAATGATATTTCAACAGTTTATTAGTTATTTTTAGCTAACTGTTTTAACTGTTATCCATTACTTTTGGCTAATTTATGCTATTCAAACTGCTTATCGGTTACTTTTAGTGAACTGTTTCTACCGTTATCCAATACATTTAGCAAACTAATGCTCTTTCAACAACTTATCAGTTACTTTTAGCTAACTGTTTTAACCGTTATTCATTGCATTTAGCTAATTTATTTAAATTGCCGTTACTTTTGGATAACTGTTTTAACTGTTATCCATTACTTTTGGCCAACTAATGATATTTCAACAGTTTATTAGTTATTTTTAGCTAACTGTTTTAACTGTTATCCATTACTTTTGGCTAATTTATGCTATTCAAACTGCTTATCAGTTGCTTTTAGTGAACTGTTTCTACTGTTATCCAATACATTTAGCAAACTAGTGCTCTTTCAACAGCTCATTAGTTACTTAGCTAACTGTTTTAACCGTTATTCATTGCTTTTAGCTAACTAATGCTATTTCAACTGGAGAGTTGCGGCAGTATACCCGTTTTAAGGTATACCATGATATCTTACCATGTACTTATCTCCAACATTTACCAAAAAAAGAAAGAAAATGCAACTAGACAAAGAATCTCAACTTTATTTTACTTATCTTCAAAAGGGGGTTGCAGTGGTCAATCTTAACTTTATTTTACTTTTTACACAGTAATAAAACGTAATAAAACGTTTGTATAGCCAAAAATAACCCCTCTGGTTTCATTCCTTAAAGGGTAATTTTGACTTGTAACAATAACTCTGTAATAACGTGAAACCACGATATTTTCTGAGAGGGTTATCATACTGTTGCGACCATATTCATCAGTTACTTTAAGCTAACTGTTTCAACTGTTTTCCAATATTTTTGGCTAACTTACTTACATATATTGTCGGCATGATGACATAACATGTGGTGTTCTGTTTCCCAGGTTAAGACTTCAAACCCAACTTCTTGTGGCTCTGTTTTTAAGGGCCACTACATAGTCAAGGGCACGCCATAACTAGGTTTTGGGCCCAATGTGAGAATTGGGATTGGGCTGAAATATTGATTGCAATTGTGTGTTCCTCATATTTGACACCCTGGGGATAAGAACAGGTTGAAATGACCAGAGAGTTGAAACAACACCCCATTTGACAGTCTTGACAAAAACTGAACAAAATGTAGCTCGTCAATATCTCGTCTTGGTCATGGAAATAAAGGTCAGGATATCTTCCTAGATTATTGTAGCCTTTAGAACTAAATGACATTCTATGTGTTCCCTTTTTTCAGATAACAAATGCAACTGTGCAACAGCACATTGTAGTCCTGACACAGCATGTTGTGGTTAATGTCATGTGGCTCTCTTTAGTTACTAGCAGCACAGTGCAGCAAAAAAAGGAACAAAATAAAGTAACCGTGTGCTCTAATGTTACTGAGGAAATGTAGAAATCAGGAAGCACAGCCACCAAGCACAGCAGTGTTACCTACCTATAATGTGTCTGACAGAGAAATTTTGTTGTTCATGGATATCTCGTACTCGTACTCGTCGTCCTCCGCTTATCCGGATATCTTATATTCTTGCATTTATGAAATAGGATGAGATTCACCATTTATCTTGAATCTTTAAAATGAAATCTACGTAATCTTACTATATGACGAAAACTCTGTCTGTGTGTCTGTTCCACGTTTTTCTCCTCACTGACTTGGTCAATCCATGTGAAATTTGGCACAGTGGTAGAGGGTCATGGGAGGATGTGAATGAAGCAATATTACATCAATTGGCCAAAGGGGGGCGCTATAGCAACCGACTAAAATGTCAAACTTTGAATGGGCATATCTCATGCCCCGTATGTCGTAGAGACATGAAACTTTGCACAGAGATGCCTCTCCTCATGAGGAACACATTTGCCTCAAGAACCCATAACTTCCGCTTATATAGATTTTCCGCCATTTTGAATTTTTTGAAAAACACTTCAAATGGATCTCTTCCTAGGAAGTTTGAGCGATCTGCATGAAACTGGGTGAACATAATCTAGGGACCAATATCTAAAGTTCCCTCTTGGCAAAAGTTGGAAAACTTACTAAAACTGAGCTTCTATAAGGCAATGAATATTGCGGAGGGCGTGGCTCATCACATAAAGGTGTATAACATCTCAAGGGTTTCACCCATCACCACGCAACTTTGTAGGCATATGACCACACATAATCTGAGGGGACCCCTCCATTATTGACCCCATCAAACAAAATGGGGGCGCTAGAGAGCTCATTTCTTATCTAGGCCTAACCGCCATATGGATTTTTACTAAACTTGGTAGATATGTAGAACAGGACGCCTCAAGGTGGACTGGAGAATTTAACTCTAATTGGCAACTGGGTGGCGCTATAACAACAGAAAAATGCTTCAAAATGGCTAAAATGCGACCGATCGCTGTTGCTCCCCCTGTGGACCAATGTTGGTGGGTTTTTTTCTAATTTTTAGTATGACTAAGTCATGGTATGGTATGCTGTACATAATCACAGAAACTGTCAGTGTGTCATTCTGTCTAGGCATTGAGGATTGGCATAGGTAGAAGGTGACACAGCTACCAATGGGTATGGACTAGTCTTCTTTTGAATTAAAAAATCTTTGCTGATTTTACCAGTCACGATGACCTCACTAAAGGAGGAGCTCTGGGACACTCTGGAGGATTTGAAGGAAGAGGAATTCAAGCAGCTGAAATGGCTCCTCCAGCAGGAAGACATCATGCACACAGTCATCCCACATGTCAAGGCCATCCCTGTGACTCGGCTCGAGAGGGCAGACAGGCAGGACACCGTTGTTCAGATGGTGCAGAGCTACGGCGCTTGCGAAGCTCTGGAGGTGACCAGGAAAGTTTTGATGAAGATCAACAGAAATGATCTGGTGGAGAGATTACTAAACATCCCCTCCACACCAAACAGTACGTTATGGAAAGGGAAAATTATGCTGATATGTGTCGAACACCCTTCAACATTCCTTTTTCTTTCTTTCTCTCCCTCTCTGTAGCAGAAGATGTTGGTGATGTGGCGACCACTTCAGAAAACAGAGAGACTGAAGGTAAAGCTGTTCAGTGAACTCATTGTCCATTTAAACATTATTAAAAATGATTAAGGACTTTTATTTCTGTTTGTACAACTCGATAACAGGATAAGAGCAGCCCCTATCTTTGTGTTAATCAATCTAAGGCCCTGATCACACAGAAAGCGTTTTAGCAGCTAGAATGTTGTAATTGAATGAAGAATGAAGCTTTTTGCTCTGCTTTTTGGAGTGAGTTGAAAAACCTCCAACTCAAAACAGAAAAGCGCCCCATGTCATCTCTTTTTTGTCATCTTTTTTTCTCATTGTCCAATGGGATGATTTGAGAGGCGGGGCTTCTGTGGTGGTCACGACAACAAGTTTCCAGTTAGTAAACAATGGAGGAGAAACTGGTGGTAGCGGTTGCTGTGAGCAATAGGCCCCGATGACAGATAGGAGATTGTCAAACTGCCCGAATCATCCTAAAATCTGCCTGTAAACGTCCATGACAGAGGAGAAGCTCCTGGACCAACTGGTGGTACTCCCCATGATCCAGCCTCTTTTTTAGGGTCTCATGTACCCACACAGATCTCTGTTTATCTGCTGACAGCCTCTCACCCTCAACCAGAGCTACAGACAGCACCCTCTGCTCTGCCTCAACATGGCAGCAGCTACACACTGATTACAGTGAAACAACTAAAATAAATAAATAAATAGTAGATTGATTACACAGGAAGGTTAGAATACAACCAGTTTCATCAGTGTGTGAGTGCGTGTGAATGCTTACTGAGCAGCAGGTGGCACCATGTATGGTAGCCTCGGCCACCAGTGTGTGAATGTGTGTGTGAATGGGTGAATGTGACGTAGTGTAAAAGAGCTTTGACTGGTTGGAGGACTAGAAAGGCACTAAACAAGGGCAGTCCAGTTACCATTTACCATTTTTCTTGCATAAATGCTTTGCTCTACACAGATCTGATGGTGCCAGTAGAGAAGCCCCCACGGCCAATCACCTCATACCAACAAATGCTCCAATCTAACCTTGAGAACCGGTTTATTTGCATACAAGAAGGACTGTCAGGTACGCAGGATAAAAAACGTCTGGAAGATATCTATACAGAGCTCTACATCACAGACGGAGGCAACATGCAACTCAACAGGCAACATGAGGTCAGAAAGATTGAGATGGCATCAAGAAGACCAGCAGAAACGGAGGTATCAATCAAACACAGTGATATCTTCAAACATCCTTCCGGAAAATACATACCTATAAAGACTGTGCTGACCAATGGAATTGCAGGAATAGGGAAGACGCTTCTTGTGCAGAAGTTCATCCTTGACTGGGCTGAAGGAAAAGCCAATCAAGACGTGCATCTCATATTCCCCTTCAACTTCCGCCAGCTCAATTTACTGCAGGGAAAAAGGTTTCATCTCGCCAAACTCATTCACGAATGTATCGAGGAAACCAAAGACATCACAGAGGACGCTTTGATTTACATTTTCACAGCACTGCAGAAGTCAGGAAACACCAACTATGACAAGAGTAGATTTAAACTTCTGTTTGTGCTGGATGGGTTTGATGAGAACCGTCTTCACCTAGACTTCAGAGCCAAAGAAAAAGACAACATTGATGTGACAAAGTCAGCTGGGGTAGAGGGACTGCTGATGAACCTCATTAAAGGGACTCTGCTTCCCTCTGCTCGTCTCTGGATAACCACAAGACCTGCAGCAGCCAATCAAATCTCTCTGGTGCGTGTTGACATGGTGACAGAGGTCAGAGGGTTCACTGACCCGCAGAAGGAGGAGTACTTCACTAAGAGATTCAGAGATGAGGAGCAGGCCAGCAGAATCATCTCCCACATCAAGTCGTCACGAAGCCTCCACATCATGTGTCACATCCCAGTCTTCTGCTGGATCACTGCTACAGTTCTGGAGGATGTGTTGAGAACCAGTGAAAGAGGAGAGCTGCCCAAGACCCTGACTGAGATGTACACAGAGTTCCTTATGTTCCAGATCAGACAGACAACAGAGAAGTACGGCACAAAGAAGAGCCTTCAGTACATCCAGTCGCTTGCAAAACTGGCATTTTACCAGCTGAAGAAAGGAAACCTGATCTTCTACGAGAAAGACCTTAAAGAGAGTGGAATTCATCTCCATGAAGCATCTATTTACTCCGGGGTGTTCACACAGATCTTTAAAAAGGAGCACTGGAGAAGGAAGGACAAGAACAAGGGAAGAATGTTCAGCTTTGTCCATCTGAGCATTCAGGAGTTTCTGGCTGCTTTTTATGTGGAGCTCTCACGCATTAACAGCAACAAGAACGTGATGGCTGAATCCCAAATGACTTTCAAATGTCTGTGCATAGTTTTCAGCGAAACATCGGCAACAGAAATCCACAGGATTGCTATTGACGAGGCCTTACAGAGTCCAGATGGGCACCTGGACTTGTTTCTCCGTTTCCTGTTGGGTCTTTCATCGCAGACCAATCAAGATCTCCTGGCAGACCTACTGAAACAGAAAAGAGTCAGCTCAAACAGCAATCAGGAAACAATCCAGTACATCAAGGAGAAGTTTAAGGAGAATCTCTCTCCAGAGAGAAGCATCAACCTGTTTCACTGTCTGAGCGAGCTGAATGATCATTCTCTAGTGGAAGAGATCCAACGGTACCTGAGCTCAGGTATACTGTACACACAAAAACTGACTCCTGGTCAGTTGTCGGCTCTGGTGTTCATCTTAATGTCATCAGAAAAACATCACGATGTGTTCGACTTAAAGAAATACTGTATCTCAGAGAGGGGCTTCCTGAAACTGCTGCCAGTGTTTCAAACCTCCGTCACGTACCTGTAGGTGGATGTATTACAATATTAACATCAAATGTTGTATTCTAAGAATAAAATAAATGAACTTTGTTTTTCATCTATTAATCCTCATCAGGCTGAGTGGCTGTGGACTTTCGAACCCTTCATGCTTTAATGCTCTGGCCTCAGTGCTAATCTCCAAACCATCTCATCTGAGAGAGCTGGATCTGAGCAGCAACTGCCCTGAAGATGGCGGAGTGACTCTGCTCTCTGATGGACTGAAGAACCCCAATTGTAGGCTGGAATTGCTCAGGTCAGCTCACTTTATTTATAATGGTTTCGAGACACTATTGGCTTCCCCTTTCAATATTAATGATGATAATAATAATAATTTTAAAAAAATAAAATAATACATTTTATTATGCCTCCTTAGCTGGCTATGAAGTGTTTGGTTAAAAGAGAGGCAGTTAAGGTTAGCGCAAGGGTTATGGGAAGGGTTACATGTCATTAAAGTGAATCACGTCTTCATGTATAATGCATTATGAAGAGGATTATGGCTCAAGGCTGGCAACAAAAACTCAGTCCACACACATATATCAATCAAAACATGATATTTAGCTTAAACTAATAAACATATGATCTAACTGGTGGAGTGTGTAAGTGGTCACGTGGGAAGTGTGTGGATGAGTGAAAATATAGTGTAGTGCAGATTGGCTGTGGCAGCATAGGCCATAGGCTTGTGCTAATAACGTTAGCATGTTATATTTGTTTGGAAAACGTGTTTAGTATCAGACAGTTGTTTTGTCAGTGAACCTTGTGAGCTGTAATGGAGCTGAATTTTGTAACGTTACCTTTGTTACATGTTGCTGTTGTCCCTGGCTTCATATGAGAAGAGGAAAAGTCTGCTAGCTGCTAGGCTAATTTATACAATGTAAAATGCCATAGGCTTGTGCTAATAACGTTAGCATATTGTATTTGTGGGGAAAATGTGTCCAGATAAAGACAAGTGTTTGTCTGTGAATGCTGCGAGTTATAGTGAAGCTGATTTGTGTACTTATATTTGAAATTGTTGTTATTAAGCCATGTTTAATGTGTGTTTAATGTGTGTTTAATGCATATTTTGAATCAACTAAACTTTACAGCACTTGACAGAAACCCCACCGCTGACTAGTGTTTTGGAGGTGTAACTACAGAGTGACACAGACACACCACCACACAAAATATAAATAATATAAATATAAATGCTCACAACAGCGTAGGCTCTGCACAGAGCTGACGCACAAGTATAAATCCCGCTTTATACTACTAACAAAAACCAGAACACCTTCAACACCAAACTCTTGTCCCTTTGCCTACAGATTCCGCATTCCTATGCAGATATATGTTCACAGAGATTAGTCAAACCAAGGTAAAGCAACTCTGTTAAAATTCTGTATTTGTGTGTTTCACCTTCCACAGGTTGAGTGAGTGTCAGCTGTCAGAGAAAAGCTGTGACACTTTGGCCTCAGTTCTCAGCTCCAAGACCTCTTGTCTGCGAGAGCTGGACCTGAGTAACAACAACCTGCAGGACTCTGGAGTGAAGCTCCTCTCTGCTGGACTTGGGAGTCTTCACTGTACATTGAAATGTCTCAGGTCAGAATTCAATGCAGTAAACATCACAATCACAAAGGCTGTAACTTAAATAAAACAAATTCGAAGTACAATATGCAATGTATTCAAATTAAATGAAGCCAACATATTTGGCTTAATTAAGAACTACATTGCAGAACAAATGCTCTTATGTGGCCTCTGATGATGGTGATGATCAGTATCAGGTCATTTTTGATGACGGCCCAGTGATGGCAGTGTCGGCAGCCAGAATTTGACCCGTTGATTTGGCTCAATTCTGGGGCGTCATTAAACCAGAGTCTCAGCTAAGTTGGGCAGGTGGATACGGCCTGAATAATTTCTTCCAGCGTCCCAAGTTTGGGCCGATGCCCAGTTTTTTTTCCTCTTAGGTGTTGAATCCAAAATGCTTCCTCACTTTACTTTCTGATTACTTGTTATTATGATCACTGATTTCATCCATCCAACAAGCGGCGATGATGATTGGATCCCGCAGTGCGCACACATCAGCAGAATGTGCAGCCACGTGGCGAGATAATCCACAGCACAGGAAATCACAGGCAGCAGAAAAGGTAAACTCACTATGGAGAGCTGGGTGACGGCCTCTCCAAACAGCCACAGGGAACAGGCAAACAGAAACCAGGAAGATGGAAGCAGAGCTCTTGGTCAGGGACAGAGGGCTAAATGGTATACTAGGGAGCAGATGAAGCAGGAGAGTCAGAGGCAGGCGAGGTCGGCAACAAGGAAGCAGTCCAGGAATAAACGCTGTAAAGTCTTGCATGTGAATGACATAGAACAATCTGGCAAGGAGAGTCTGTGAAGCTGGAGTCTTTATACTGGCAGGAGGTGAAGATCCACAGGTGAGAGCGGTTGGTTTGGTGAGATGTGGAACGGCAGGAGTTGGAGATGTGTGGACAGGTGATAGGCTGGCAGGTAGGTGTGGTGGAGAGGTGGGGTCAGTGGAAATTTACTGGATAAAATGAGAGAGTGGTATGCATGGCTGCGTTGGCTCCATTTAACAGCCCTGGAGGTTTTCGCTTGATTCAGAGACACAGTGCATTGGGGTTTTTTTGCATTTGGGTGAACCAACCATTTAATTTAAAGAGGCAACAGATAGGAGTGTATCACTGTCCGAGGGCTGCCGTAGAATGGCAACCAGGATGTCAGCCGACCAACACTCGCTACCCGCTCCCTGGTTGCGGCGATTTGCGATGCTGGCCAGCTAGGAATGAACTAGCAGCCAGTACAGTACAGTCCTCTCTGGTCTAGCTAACATTTAGCCGTGTTACTTACTGATCCATTAGAAAGAAAGCTAGCTGGACATGGGTTTTGAAGCCTCTTTGGTCACGGAGCTCCCTCCATCTCTTGAACGCCTGACTGAGGTTTACTCTTGTTTTTCCTCTTCTTTTATCACTCTCCTTTTTGCTCTTCTTTGCCTCCTCACACAGAGGAGCTCCTTTTCTTTTGCTAGGCCGTTTTTCACTTGTCTCCAAACTTTGTCCGTCTGTTATTGTGCTCGTGACTCAACTATCTCATGCCCCGGTCAGTTCCTCATAAGGACCAGCTCCAGTCCCTGATTGGCTGACTGACCAGTTTTGCAATACATGACGCGTTTCCTGCCGTAAAGCAGATTTTTTCCGCGAAATTTCGGCACCGGTGGCAGAAGCTTATTACAAAGATTGCAAAGCCATTAAGTAACTTATGTAAACGCTGATAGTCTGATTTTACTGTGGACACTACCCTGTGCAACCCACATTATTTTCATAATGATATATTTGGGAGAAAATGCTGTCTGTTGCTTCTTTAAATTAGTTATCCCCAGTAGGAATCAATAAGCATTTTTTGTGCTACACTCAATGAGTCACAGAAAGGAGCAAACACTTAAGTAGTTGCTGTCATTATCAGTAATAATATTAATTACTATCTGAAATTACATAATAAAGTACAGTAAAGAAATAGAAGTGTGGATAGAAAAGAAAACATTTTAATCTATTTTCATGTTCTTTAAGGTTGAATTTGTGCAACCTGTCATGGATGAGCTGTGAAGCGCTGGCCTCAGTTCTTCGCTCTCAGTTGTCTTGTTTGAAACAACTGGAAATGAGCAACAACGACCTGCGGGATTCAGGAGTAGAGGTGCTCTCTGGTGGACTGGAGAGTCCACAATGTAGACTGGAAATCCTCAGGTCAGAATTCTTGTTTGTTTCATGAATGGTGGAAAATCTGTGGTAAAAAAAAATAAAATCTAAGAAAACAAATTCACAAACTGTGTAGGCTGTCAGGCTGTCTGGTCACAGAGGTAGGCTGTGTTTCTCTGGCCTCAGCTCTGAGCTCAAACCCCTCCCATCTGAAAGAGCTGGACCTGAGCTACAATCATCCAGGAGACTCAGGAGTCAAGCTGCTTTCTTCTGGACTAGAGGATCCAAACTGGAGACTGGACACTCTCAGGTACCGAGAGCAAACAACTGGAGAATAGCTAACACATCATAAACACTGCCCCTGTGTCAGATTAAGGAATATTATTTAAAAACCATAAATGTTAACTCATTGACTTTTTTCCAGGTTGGAACCTAGTGGTGTGCGCTGGTTGAAATCTGGTCTGAAGAAGTGTAAGTGTATATTAAGTTGTATAGATTAGATTTGTATACAGCTGAAAGTTTATTGAGACATCTGTCTAAATCCTAGGTCAAGTAAAAACAGACAGAAGACAATAAAAGTGCACTCAGTAGAGTGCAGATCTCTGCCAGGGAGGTGCGGAGCTGATCATGGCCACTCCAGACAGTTCTTCTAGATGCGGCACGGTGCGCCCCAGATGTTAATAAAAATAAGCCTAGTCAATTTTCATGGAGCTGCAGCACGTTGCACAGAGCAGATCCATGTCTCTTGCTAACTGACACTGTGTGCGAAATACAGATACAATATAATTATGAGGATGAATGAAGGGAGAGAATTGTGAATGGATGAGCACGAAGAAAGTCTTCCTGATTGACGGTGACGTCACTGCGCTTCTTTAGCCAAGATACCGTCTACTGTCAAAACGAAGACAGAAAAGCTCATTTTTTGGCAGCAGATCAGCCAGCAGACATTAGGTGTTGCTGGAGAGTGTTGTGCTTTTATCACCGTTTGCTTTTTAAGTTTGTTGTTGACTATGGTCAGCCGTTTGTTAATGTGGCATTATGTTAGCTGGCCAGCTAATGTTACTGTCAAGATAGTAGAGGTGTGAATCACCAGAGGCCCAACGATATGAGATTATCAGGATGCTTAAGTCACAATGCAGTGTAACGCTGCTTTTCACTGTTTTTCGATATGACTATTGCGATTAACATATTTTGCAACATTATGTGATTATTATCTATTTTCAACTGCAAATTAAACAAACAACCTTGTCAGCATCTGTTTTCATCAAATAAAATTAAGTTGTCAGTCTGTTTATGTCACTTCAGTCATTTTCATTGCAGCAAAATTTGATTACTGACCTGAAAAAGCAATTGATTTTATTTTTCTAGTAGGCTACTACAATTGTATGTTGTATTTGCAATATTAATACTTTATGTGATAAAAAATCAATCAGTATTGGCATCTATGTATCAATACTATATTGCCACGCAAAATATCATGATATTAAGCTGTATCTATTTTTTCCCCACCCCTACAAGATTTTGTCAAACAAACATACCCAGGGAGCTTGGTCTCACTCCAAAGTCATCGAAGTCCCGCGCTTGGGCAGTGACTTGGGGCGTCAT
The DNA here is from genome assembly GCF_006386435.1 of Epinephelus moara. Taxonomy (NCBI): domain Eukaryota; kingdom Metazoa; phylum Chordata; class Actinopteri; order Perciformes; family Serranidae; genus Epinephelus; species Epinephelus moara. The sequence goes on from NC_065523.1 coordinate 38,058,375, forward strand.
AAACCAACAAAAAAGGTGTCCTGAAACGTCGGCATGATACGCGGTCGATTGCCGTTATAGTTTAACTGCGCCCGGCAGCATCAAGGGAAAATGCGATGGGACAAGGACGAAAGTTAAGGCGGTGAAAGTCCGAGTAGGGCAGGTGGAGTGGTGGTGGATGGGTCCAATAAACACGACTTTCACCCAAGGGTGTCCGTGTCCCGTAAGATTCTAAAGCCAAACCCTGTTCTTTTTTCCAAAACCTAACCACGTGTGTTTCACACAATCAATTTGCCATGTTGTACCGATATAGTGATGATGTTATCTAATCTGATTTCAGAATCCTTTTTGTTCGTCTGAGCAACCCATTTGCAGGATCTGATCTATCCTGTAGCTGAAATCTGATCAGATTACTTCAGAACGCTTGGGCCCTGGACAGCAAAACATAAGATTTCCAAATCTAGATCATTCTGATACAGATTACATTTTTTGAACAACTGGACCCTGGTGCTCTGGTTTAGAGTAAGACCAAAATGTGGCCTACAGCAGATGGTAAGACTTGTTGTTTTTAGCCCAGCTGATTTCAGAAAAACTAGCAGCCCCTGCTGGCCGGTTAATAGGAGTGAGGAGGCAGCAGTTGATGATGGTATAAGAGGCCGTACATATTTCATGTCCTTAAGCGCCTGGAAAACACAAGGTCGGGCGCTGGGTGCTACTTGTGCCTCTTCTGTGCCAGCTTTCAAGGGCTTGGAGTAAAGTTGTGTCTGAGGTTGCTAAATGACCATAACCACCACCGAATCATAGCCTATTTACCAGAAATCCTGAGTGCAGAGCTGATCTTCTTCCAGGCGCTGTTTTGTAAGAGTGTGTGAGGCCAAAAATATCGTACGTGGGAGGGACGTAAAGCTCTGACAGCCCTGCACTAAAATGATGAACTTTTTCTTCATATTTATCACAGACTGATATTTACAGATGAAGGGAATGATATCTGTCGGCTGTGATTGGTTGGTCCTTGTCACATGACATGCAGTGCGCGCTGCTGCGTTTCAAAAATTTATCACAGGGTGCAGCCATCATGCCCTGAAAAATAGACGCTCGGAAACGCATGTGTGCTGAAATGGCATCGCTCTGGTATTTGAGTGTGCCTGATGCATGTCTACATTGTAAACGATTCATTTGAGGGTGCAAAAAATGCGGCATGTGCACGGTCAGGTTTTTCATCGAACGACATCTTACACCTGGCAGAGATAAAAGAAATTTTAAAAAAAAGTCAAATTAACATAAGGTCTGAAACTGCTGCTTGTACTGTGATCTGTTTTTCCCACCAGATGCCTGTGAACTCACCCTGGACCGGAACACGGCGCACAGACACCTCATTCTGTCTGATGACAACAGAAAAGTGACACGGGGGAGGGAGGAGCAGCCATATCCAGATCACCCCGAGAGATTTGAGTGCCAGTTTCAGCTGCTGTGCCAGGAGAGTCTGACTGGTCGCTGTTACTGGGAAATAGAGTGTCATGGACAGCCTAACGTTGCAGTGACTTACAAAGGAATCGGTAGGAGTGGATTAACTGATGACTGCTATCTTGGACTGAATGAAAAGTCCTGGAATGTAGAGGTCTATGATGATGGCTACAGTGCCTACCACAGAACAGGTACTGCACCAATATTCGTGCACCCCATTGACATCACCAAAATAGCAGTGTATCTGGACTGGCCTGCTGGCACTGTGTCCTTCTACAGAGTCTCCAACGAAAACGACCCCTATGACAGATTTACTCACCTGCACACCTTCTACTCCAGATTCACTGAACCTGTCTACCCTGGGTTCTGGGTTGGGTTAGGGTGCTCTGTGACTCTGTGTCAGATGGAGAGCTGAGAGCCTGTTTACGTTAACATTCCATTCCATTAACTTTAGCTGCATTTCGCCTTTTTATTGTCTTGCAGAGAGTTACACGAGAAGACTGATACAACTTTCAAGGTTTTTGTAGGATAGGATGGGGAAGGACACCCACCTTAAAAATAAAGTAAAATTAAAAAAATACTTGGATGAGTTTAGCATGTGCAGGATGTCTGTGTCTTTTTGACAAAGGATAACCAGAATTTCTATTTGGAAATCCTCGAGTGGAATACGTTTCCCAAACCGCTGTACTCTTGTATAATCTCTAACTTGTAGATACTAAAAAAAAAGTGCTGCTGGGAGCCCAGAGGAGGCTCTCAATGGTTGAAAGGTTTTAAAATGATTATGTTCATATACACCGATCAGCCAAACCATTAAAACCAGTGGTGGGTGAAGTGAGTAACATTGATTATATGGTTACAATGCAATGTTGTGCTGGGAGACCTTTGGTCACGGCATTCATGTGGATGCCACTTGACACCCTCCTCCCACCCAAACACTGCTGTGGGCTAAGTAACCCCCCCTCACTGAACTGTCATTGTATATGCAGCGATGTGTTTACTGACAATCAAGTCAGTTTTTAATACAGTGCCGTCTGAGGGGTCAAAGGTCACAGCTGTTCACTGTTGGTTTTCAGCCTCGTCCCTTAAATGCAGAGAATTCTCTGGATTCTCTGAACCTTTTCATGATATTATAGACTGTTGATGTTGAAATCACGAAATTCTTTGCAATTGACCTATGGCTAAGCCACGGCCCCCTCTACTCACTCGGACAAGCTATCAACATTTAGTGACCGGCGCTATGGCAGGTGTCACAGTACACGGCATTTCACAGGAGGCAATTGATGATTTTTGAGTACACGGCATTTCACAGGAGGCAATTGATGATTTTTGGGGACATTCTCATTTTATTGTTGAGAAGGTCGATGTAAAGCTTAAATTACAAGCCAAAATTTACAGGTCACAGTGTACGCTTGTGAACCGCATCTGGTTGCCGTCACCATCAAAGACAACAAGTTAAAGTGCCACTGAAATTAAGGTTTTTGGCTCAGAATATGAGAAAAGGATAACGGCCTTTNGCTTGATAAACCGCATCTTGTTACCGTCACCATCAAAGACAACAAGTAAAGTGCCACTGAAATTAAGGTTTTTGGCTCAGAATATGAGAAAAGGATAACGGCCTTTTTACCATCTTTACCAAGAGTGT
>NC_065523.1:38062999-38064480 GCF_006386435.1 Epinephelus moara
TGTGGTTTAAAGTGTAAAAAATACACCTGGTCGCCCAGCCTCTCAGGATACCTTGTGTCAGAGTTGCATGTACCCCATGCACACCGTTTGACCATTTTTAAACTTCAAATCTCAGAAAAAGCTCATAAAACCGAACAAACTGACTTTCTGTAATGCATTTCAGTGGACGTCCAGGCAGAGAATGTCCCAGTGTATGGGAATGGCTATACGCACTGTGATTGGCTCATTGCGTTTGAGGGCGGGACTTAGCCATAGGTCAATTGTGCTCTGAGAAACGTTCTCAAACTGTTTGTTTCGCCCACACTGTTTTTCAAAAAGTGACCATCCTTGCTTGTGAACACCTGAGCCTTTTTAAGATGCCCCTGTCACACCTATTAATGGTACTATCATTTGTTACCAATTAACCTGTTCACTTGTGAATGTTCCAACAGGGCATTCAACAGCTTCCTGTCTTTTGTTGCCCCGTCCCAACTTTTCAGGCATCAAATTCAGAATGAGTGTATATTTTACTAAAAACAATAAAATTTTATCAGTTTGAACAGTAAAGATCTTGTCTTTGGACTGTATTCATTTGAAAATAAGTGAAAAAAAGATTTACAAATCATTGCCTTCTGTATTTATTTACATTTACATTACAACTTTTTTGTAATTGGGGTTGTACATCACTTACGGTTAGCCTGTTTTTCTCCCTCAGCGATAAATATGATAATTTTTCCTCATATTCATTTATTATTTATTATATTTCACTTTGATTTGTGTCAACAAGAGACAATATAAAACACTGAAGCAAGTCACCAGAAAAAAAAGAATTTTCAGCTCCAACCTGTCAAACCTGTCAAACCTGACAGCAGCTGCAGTTATTTCTGTGTGTCATTATTTGAGAGTCATGATTTTTAGCATTATTTGTGGACAACTTTACGAGCGTTAACTCAGCCAAGCATCTGTTTTGCCTCGAATTGAGTCAGTCTTGGAGAAATTGTGACTTTGTCATTACAGACATGTCTAAAACCGACATCACATGATTTTGCCAAAAGAAAGTTGGATTCTCTGACTAAGAAATTCTTTAACATCTTTAAGAGAGGAAGAAATTATATATATTTTTGGAAGCAGTGTTGATTTTGCTGCATCCTCAAGAGGGAAGCACAAGATATGGATACAATCCAAAAACGGTTTGGTTTCTGGTTTACAAGTTAGACCGGTTTAAAGTCACTTTAAAGCAAACACACACACACACACACACANAGTTGGATTCTCTGACTAAGAAATTCTTTAACATCTTTAAGAGAGGAAGAAATTATATATATTTTTGGAAGCAGTGTTGATTTTGCTGCATCCTCAAGAGGGAAGCACAAGATATGGATACAATCCAAAAACGGTTTGGTTTCTGGTTTACAAGTTAGACCGGTTTAAAGTCACTTTAAAGCAAACACACACACACACACACACACTTTAAAGCAAACACACACACACACACACACACA
>NC_065523.1:38065492-38081033 GCF_006386435.1 Epinephelus moara
GAATTTTGTAACGTTACCTTTGTTAAATGTTGCTGTTGTCCCTGGCTTCATATGAGTAGAGGAAAAGTCTGATAGCTGCTAGGCTAATTTATACAATGTAAAATACCATAGGCTTGTGCTAATAATGTTAGCATGTTGTATTTGTGGGGAAAATGTGTCCAGATAAAGACAAGTGTTTGTCTGTGAATGCTGTGAGTTATAGTGAAGNNNGTTAGCATGTTGTATTTGTGGGGAAAATGTGTCCAGATAAAGACAAGTGTTTGTCTGTGAATGCTGTGAGTTATAGTGAAGTTGATTTGTGTTTGAAACTGTCTCTATTAAGCCATGTTTAATGTGTGTTTAATGTGTGTTTAATGTGTGTTTTCAATCAACTAAACTTTACAGCACTTCACAGAAACTCCACCGCTGACTAGTGTTTTGGAGGTGTAACTGCAGAGTGACACAGACACACCACCACACAGGGAGGTGTAACTGCAGAGTGACACAGACACACCACCACACAGGTATAAATGCTCACAACAGTATGGATGACTTGCGTAGGGTCTGCCACACAACTATAAATCCTGCTTAATGAGGAACTAGAGCAACATTGTGTGTGTGTGTGTGTGTGTGTGTGTGTGTGTGTGTTTGTGTGTGTCTTATCAAAAACACCTGAGACCATATGGACTATAACATGTTATGCTGACTGTCCTTCTGAACTTTCACACGTGACAACCGTCCCCTACTGACCTCTTGACAAACATGTTAAGCTAGCTACCACACTGCGTTAGCTTGCTAGCTAAACGTTGACTCAAATCTTTTGCCTTTTTTAAATTTTTTGATTTTTAAATGACTAATAACCTACAAGCTTTTTTAATACAAAAACACCAACACGAAAAATGACTTTGTGTGTTCCACAAAATGACCAGTGCAAGACGAGCAGCATGTCTTATCTCATTATTTTATTCATTAGGTATGTGTGAAGAAATCAGAGCAGCTGCAGTGGCTTAGTTACATTTGACCAGTGCAAAAAAAACCCACAATAAATTCGACTCCCTTTTTAACCAAACAGTTTTGTGTAACACAGCAGGTTAACTATACTTTCTTAAAGGTCGACGCTGAGCCATGAGTCGGTCTGCAGAGGACAGAGAGGGGGGAGTCTCTCCCTCCAGACTGACTTTGCCGCAGAGCCATGACAGTCAGACCACAGCTAAAAGGTGACACAAAGATCTGTGTGTGTCTCTGACTGTCCCGTCAGAGTTCAGCGCTGAAGTTACGCCATCATCATGATGCAGTGACAAAGTTCTGTCTGTGTTGTTCCAAAGGAAAATGCAGCAGGAGAGAGCAGACCCCCCCACACCCAGCTGTGTGTCCATGAAGAGTAACGAGTCCATGGGAACACCACTCGCTTTTCAACAGCATTTTTCTCAAGAAAGGTAAGTCCACATCAAGAGGCGTGACATCAAAGAAGAACTTTACGTCAGGTGGGAAAGATGGTAGCTCTAAGAAAAACACTAGGAAAATGCTAATTTTCCAGTCGTAATAATTTATGTCATAAAAAAAGACTTTCAGACAGAAAAAAATAATAACAATATCTCTGTAAATCTGCTAATTAGCAATAGAGAGTTTGCTGATCCAGCGGGGAGTCAGGACAGTCCGGGATCAGACCCCTGGTGTTGGGTCTTGCTCTGGCTGAATTTGGGTTGCTACAGGTTGCTAAGTGAAGGTCTGACTCCAGGACGCCGCTGCAAAATGTTTATCTTGAAGTCAATAATTTATTTCAAGTGGTGTTTTCCAGTCGTAATAATTAATGCTGTTAAAAAGGGACTTAAGTCAGACAAAAATTATTACAATATCTCTGATATGTTTGGTTCAGTTCAATCAAACTCAAGTCCGTTTGCCCCCTCAGTGCGATTTGTTTGGGCAGGTGTAAACACAGCAAACACACTCCACACAAAATAACAACCAGACTGAGACCTTCTTGAAGAGGTGGTCTCAGTTCAGTTACAAACAAACTCTGATGCGGTTCGTAAATGCTGCCGTGAGAACATGAACCAACTCAAGGCATTTATACAACTTTGGAACAACATGAGTCCCTGATTCAGACCAGTGGAGACCACTCTAGGGCTGACAGCAGCCTAAACTAAATGTTTGTTAATTCATGTAGAAACAGGACGCTCTGTTTCTTTGAACAGTGCTCTCATTTAGAGCAGAGCATCTCAGCTGAGTCTCCAAAGTGCTCTCAGACGCTCGGGGGGCCTAACCTAGCCACGCAGCATGGATCTGCCTTTGGTTGCCTAGTAACATCAGCTGATAAAGTCATTTGCAAACGGCAAACAACTTCTGTCATGGAGCCAATGGTCCAAACAAGTAATGTTATTCTGAATATGATTATACTTTATACGTGATGCTGCTCAGACACCTTCAGTCTCTTTGTCATGTCAATGTTTCGCCCGATGCCCAGGTGCTTGTTCACACCTACAAGCAACAGGATGCTGGTTGCAGTTCACTCTACAGTCAAAGGTGTCATTAGTAACAGTGATTTTCTGAAGGTTACACACAGAACCTTAAAACTCAGTGCTCTCTTGACAGAGTTCATCAGGAGATGTTAAAGGTTTCCAGTGATCAACCTCCCCGGAAGTATCAAGAAGACCTGGCCTCCATATTTATGGTGTGTAAATGTGCAACAACTACACTTTCAAATTTAAATACCCCCTTTAGAGCACTGTGAATCCATGACAGATAAATATGCTCCTGTATTTAGCAGACATCTCTGAATCACACCCACAAATTTTTACCAATACCTCAGAATAGCAGATGAGACGTACTTATCAAACTACAGAAGTTTTTCCTGCACCTAAAAGTAGAAACAAAAGTTAAACACAGTAAGATCTGGATTAAAAGTTGTATTTCTATGTCAATCTGTTGAAGGTGCTCGAGGAGAACATGGTCTCGTTTGTAAAGAGTGAGCTGAAGAAGTACCGGACGGCTCTGAGTGCAGATCACACTGAGCGCTTTGAGTGGCAGTGTGAGGAAGAGGAGGTGGTGGACAGTGAGGAGGAGGAACGACAGAGGAGCAGCAGAGAGGCATTTTTGAAGATTACGGTTCACTTTCTGAGGAGTATGAAGCAGGAGGAGCTGGCTGCCACCCTGCACAACAGTAAGAGAGGTTTAATATATTGTAATGAATGTGGACTGAGAGTGTGTCTGTGTGTCCATGTGTGTATCTGTACTTACCGTCTCAGTATTGGTACCACTGTCCTGGTTATGATGCAGACTAGAGCGTATGTACAACTACAGTGATGTGTAGTACAGGTGTTCTTCAATTGTTACCTGTTGCCTTTATAATTGGCACAAAAATTAAGTTGAAGTATGCAATAGACCCTTTTAGGGCCGACGTCACGATGACATCATGCTATCACCTGGAGGTGCAGCTGCCTCTCCCCCACAGGGCTGTAGGCTCCATAGGAGTGTTAAAATGTGTTTGTCTTGTTGTGTTATTGGGAGCCAGAATAGAAGGAGTCATGGCTCAAAACCAGCCGCCACTGCCCGTCAACAAAAACAAAGACAACTATGGTTAAATGTGATAAGACCAAAGGACTGGACGGAGGCCATCATCAAAAATGCTCACATGTGCAGCGCACACTTCATATCAGGTTAGGGAAAAAGTATTTCCTGTTGTAGGGATGAATAAGGTTATGTGTATTAAGGGTTATCATGTCCACCTCATCAGAAACTGGGGAGGGATTAAGAGGAATATTGGATTTCTCTGGAACGCTAACTTTTTAGCACATTAGCTAACGTTAGCTTCCATAGCAAAACAAACAAGTGTGGTCCTCCTTTGTAAGATTGGCTTCCTGTGACATCATCCATCCACTGAGTGAGAGCATACGGGTCGGCCAGTCTGGTCCCGTTGGTCAGTGTTTACTTATTCAAGTAACACTGGCGGTCCCGGAGAGTGAGTGACCTGACATGGTGCGTTGGTAAATTCAGTCTGACGCTCTACACTAAAATGAGAGCCCTGTTGGTGGAAGAAACGGAGCGTTATATTTCTACATGAATGAACCAACGGTTAAGTTAATCACACATTCACTCCGCTCGGCACTCTGCTGCTCCGTCTCCACAGACAGAGTGTCCAGAGTGTTTGTTTTGCCCCCCCCCCCGTTAAGCCCCGCCCACTAAAAAAACATCATACTGTTTACTAACAGTAAAAGGGTCTATAAGGTGCATTCACTCGTGTTTTTAAAAAACTTTTCTATCCCATCCACTAATAGAGTGGTGCTGACATGTTCCTAAACCATGGAAATGAGTCCTGGTTCTTATAGTTACAGCCTGCCAGTCTTGTACGCTTCCTCACTAGCTGAGTAACGTTAGTATGAGGTCTGGAGGACCACGAGGTAATTTGTAACGACGATCGCCTCCACAAAGAGCAACCCACAAAGTTTCCTGCTGTGTGCAGTTTGATCCAGTCCTTTATGTAGTCTCTTTTCTCTGTATCCAAACTGCACAATAAAATAAGATTATCCTTAACGAGTCCCAGAGCAAGGAAAAGTGCAAGTAGTAGGCCTATATGGATTTATCACTCCCTGCCTTCCTTCTATTGTCACACATCACAATGATCACGTGTAGGGATGCACGATAATATCGGCACGTCATCGGTGTTGGCCAATATCGCCCTTAAAATGAACTATCAGAATCGGCTAACGTGCTTTTTCTTATTTTGCTCAATGAATGAATATTACACACATTGAAAAGTTCATGTCTCCATCTACTGGTGGGCTGCCATGATAAGAGTATGCATGTATAATATGATGTTTATCCACTACAGAAGAGACTTGGTGATCGGATGTTGCCAAAAAAATCCAATATGGTGCATCCCTAGTCACATGATTGCACACAAGCTATTGATCTATTTTTGTATCTGTCCGTGTAGAAAGTCTTGCAGCAGTGTGCCAGCGCAACCTCAAATCTCACCTACAGAAGAAGTTTCAGTATTTGTTTGAGGGTATTCCTAAAGAAGGACGCTCGACACTTCTGAAAGAAATCTACACAGAGCTGTACATCACAGAAGGACAGAGTGGGGAGCTAAACGATGAACATGAGATACGACAGATTGAAGCAGCGTCCAGGAAACCAACAGCTCTGGAAACATCGATCAGGTGTGAAGACATCTTTGAACCCTTACCTGGGAAAGACAAACCGAGCAGAACCGTCTTGACAAAGGGAGTGGCCGGCATTGGGAAAACCGTCCTAACCCATAAGTTCACTCTGGACTGGGCTGAAGACAAAACCAACAACGACGTACAGTTCACATTCCCTTTCACTTTCAGAGAGCTGAATCTGCTGAGTGGAAAAAACTACAGCTTAGTGGAACTTCTTCATGTCTTCTTTACAGAGATCAAAGAAGCAGAAATCTGCATGTTTGACAAGTTCAAGGTCGTCTTCATCTTTGACGGTCTGGACGAGTGTCAGCTTCGTCTGGACTTCCACAACAGTGAGATCCTGACTGATGTTACAGAGTCCACCTCAGTGGATGTGCTGCTGACAAACCTCATCAGGGGGAAACTGCTTCCCTCGGCCCACCTCTGGATAACAACACGGCCTGCAGCGGCTGGCCAGATCCCTCTTGAGTGTGTCGACATGGTGACAGAGGTGAGAGGGTTCACTGACCCACAGAAGGAGGAGTACTTCAGGAGGAGATTCAAAGAGGAGGAGCAGGCCAGCAGAATCATCTCCCACATCAAGGCATCACAAAGCCTCCACATCATGTGCCACATCCCAGTCTTCTGCTGGATCACTGCTACAGTTCTGGAAAATGTCTTGAAAACCAGTGACAGAGGAAAGCTGCCCAAGACCCTGACTGAGATGTACACACACTTCCTGGTGGTTCAGTCCAAGCTGGCAAATGTCAAATATCACGAAGGGGCTGACACAGATCCACTGTGGAACACAGAGACCAGCAAGATGATCGTCAGTCTGGGAAAACTTGCGTTTGAACAGCTGCAGAAAGGCAACCTGATCTTCTATGAAGCAGATCTCATAGAGTGTGGCATCGACATCAGAGCTGCCTCCGTCTACTCTGGAGTGTTCACGCAGATCTTTAAAGAGGAGCAAGGGCTCTACAAAGAGAAGGTTTTCTCTTTTGTCCACCTGAGCATTCAAGAGTTTCTTGCTGCCTTTTACGTCTTCCTGACTTTCATCAACACTGGTGTAAATGTACTGTCAGAGCCACAGTCAACATCCAAATGGTCAACACTGATAAAAAGCAAATCCAGACTCACACATCTCTACCAAAGTGCAGTGGATAAGGCTTTACAGAGCCCAAAGGGACACCTGGACTTGTTCCTCCGCTTCCTCCTGGGTCTGTCACTGGAGACCAATCAGAGTGTCTTCGAAGGCCTACTCACAAACAAAGGGTGCAGCTCAGAGTCCAGTCAGGAGACGGTCCAGTACATCAAGAAGAGGATCAGAAAGACTCCCTCTCCAGAGCGATGCATCAACCTGTTTCACTGTTTGAATGAGCTGAATGATCATTCTCTACTGGAGGAGATCCAACAGTACCTGAGCTCAGGTATACTGTCCACACAAAAACTGTCACCAGGTCAGTGGTCGGCTCTGGTCTTCATCTTACTGTCATCAGGGAAAGAATTGCACGTGTTCGACCTAAATAAATACTCCGCTTCAGAGGAAGGTCTTCTGAGGCTGATGCCAGTGGTCAAAGCCTCTAATAAATCTTTGTAAGTGTAGATGATGAAATATGAAAACATAAATATCGTATTTCCTGCAAGTGAGAAAAATATCTAGGTTTTTTTAACGGTACTTCTTCTTCAGGCTGTGTGGCTGCAAGCTGTCGTGGAGGAGCTGTGAACTTCTAGCCTCAGTCCTCAGCTCCCAGTCCACTAATCTGAGAGAGCTGGACCTGAGCAACAACGACCTGCAGGACGTAGGAGTGAAGCTGCTCTCCCCTGGACTGATGAGTCCAAGCTGTCGACTGGAAACTCTCAGGTCAGAAGAAATCACGATGCCTTTGTGTATTATTGTTTTATGTTTTAATCCACTTCCATGAGTGCAGGAATTATCACTGACTACGTTTTCATGCACAGAGAAACAACCGATACAGCATAGTGTCGCCATATTTTGTGTGGCGAGATTGTATCAATACATGAATGCCAAGTATCGATCTTTTATTTTATACATTAATTTTTGCAAATACACATTTTAATTCAACTAGAATAATAAAATCAGCTGCTTTTTCGGTCCAGTGGATGATGATCAGAAATACGCCGTTGTAAATCAAACGTGTGGACTTATTTTGGATTTTGTAACACAGAAGGAGAGGAGGACATGGCAATGACACACGTGATTTACAGCAGTGTCATATCAGAATAAAATACTCTGGGAATAACGAACATGAGGGCTCACCTCACAGGCCACCATCCAGAGATAGCGGACAGGACACAGTGAGCTCGACACAACTACCATCAGACAATAACACAGTCCATCACCTACTTCATGTCCAAAGATCTGCGTCCATACAGCGCTGCTGAAAACCAAGGCTTTTGTTACATGCTAAAAACACATGAACCCAGGTATGTGACTCCGCCCCTCACAGCCGTACCCAAGCTCTACAGAGAAGTGAAGCATAAAGCTGAGGAAGCAGGACATTGTCTGACAGAGGACAGGAGACACAGTCTCACCTGACAGAGGACAGGAGACACTGTCTCACGTCCTCCAAACTAGAGCGGGACACCAAAGTCACACTGGAGCAAACACTGCAGACCTCCATCAAAATGCTGCTCTCCAGCCTCCAGACATGAGTGTTTTTAGCCACTCGTCACTGTTTTTCCTGCCAAACGTACAATGCCAACATTTTTGTTTCATGATTGGATCGGTTGAGTCTGTAAAATAAAACACTGCTTGCTCCATCATTTGCTTCACACTTAAAATAAAAGAAAGTATTTTTTTTATCAACTTTGTCAGGTTAATACAAACTGGCCTCACAGAGACATGGTGTCAGGAGCTCCCATCAGTCCTCAGATCCTCCAGTCTGAGAGAGCTGGACCTGAGTAACAACAAGCTGCAGGATTCAGGAGTATGGCTGCTTTCTCCTGGGCTGGAGAGTCCACAGTGCACACTGAAAACATTCAGGTCAGGATTTGGGATGTTGTGAATGGTTACCCTGCAAGTCGTATATCGTGTTCAGGACACTGTACTATACTACCTATATAAATGTATTTAATCAAAGAATACATGTTATCACAATCATCATTCCATGCATCCAGCTTTCTACACACAGCCTGGGTCATTTTCATTAAAACCAACAGTAATGATTATGTGTCTGTCTGAAGGCTCAGTCACTGTAAGCTGTCGGAGAGAAGCTGTGAAGCTTTGGCCCCAGTTCTCAGCTCTGTGTCGTCCAGTCTGAAAGAGCTGGACCTGAGTAACAACAACCTGCAGGATTCAGGAGTGAAGCACCTCTCTACTGGACTGGCGAGTCCAAACTGTACACTGGAAACTCTCAGGTCAGAGTTCAAACCTTCATCCCTGCATACCTGACCATGAGGCTCGCGGGTTATGAAAGGACAGCAAGGGAAGAGATGTTTGTTCCACAAGTTTGCCCCTATATTTATTTCGGTTTTTGGGGAGGAGGTTTTCACAGCCATGAGTATGAGGAGACACAAGGGGAGGTCCCAACTGCAGACAGCAGAGGATCTCAGTGTTTCATTAGAACTCAAAGGCTTATAGACAGACACAATCTGGGCTGGTATATGTGGAGAGAGCGGCTGATGAGGGGATGAGGTGCAGGTGAGGAGGTGGGCGGGGAGGCCACACAACTGCAGAGCAGACGAGGGGATTCAGAGCAGGTGTGAAGAAGGGAGTCAGGTGAAGTCTGAGGCGTCTGGTGGATGAAGAGAAAATGGCAGTGCAGGGGACTTCATCCCATTGTCTCATCACACATCCACGTGTCCCTGATTTACATCTCTTCCTTGCATCTTAGCGCCACCCTTGTAAGATGCAGGGGGAGAGATGTGAGGAGAGGAAATATATCTTAAGAGAAATGAGAATTTCTTTCCTCTAACAATGAGGAGCTCTTTTGCAAAGTTTTCTTGGTCTTCCAGACCTCAGCTTGACCTCCACAGCTCCTGTTAACTGCCATTTCTTAATGACATGACGAACTGAGGAGACAGCTCCCTGAAAACACTTTGCTATCTTCTTACAGTCTTCTGCTGCTGTAGCCCATCTGCGTCAAGGTTGGACATGTTCAGAGATAGTATAGTCTTAAAGTCTTCTCCTGCTCTGTGGGCATCAGTTCATCAGGCAGCTGTTTAGAGGAGCCCATGGCTGCTGATTGTTGGGACAAGGTTTCAGGAGTCAGTTGAAATTTGCATCACCTGTCCTTTCCTAACGATTACTGTGAACAAGCTCATTAAGCTCTGAGACCCTGGAAAAGTTGTTTAAGAGCTCAAATGTCTTGGGGTGCCCAAACTTTAGCATAGTGCTGCTTTAATTTTATTCACTCTAAAACACTGATCTTGGTTAAAATGTTGAAAATTATGTTTCATCTTTAACTTCAAGTCTTTTGGAGATCAGTTCATCCTCTACTCACTTAACTATTCACAGTAAAGGACATTTTGACCAGGGGTGCTCAGAATGTTGCATCCCTTGTTAGCTGGGATTAGCATTGGTTAGAAAACTATTTATTTACATATGTTTTCTGTTTAAATAATAAAATATTCTATTTTTCCTGAAGACTCAGCAGCTGTGAGCTGTCATGTGAAGGCTGTGAAGCTCTGCCCTCAGTCCTCAGCTCACAGTCCTCTAACCTGAAGGAGCTGGACCTGAGTAACAACAACTTGCAAGATTCAGTGGTGAAGCTGCTCTCTGTTGGACTTGAGCATCCGCACTGCACACTGGAGACTCTCAGGTTAGATCATAATGTGATGCTTCTGCTGTTTGTGCTATATTTGGTTGTATCATCTTTGCTCTCTTCGAACAAAATAACTATCAGTCACAGATAACTGAGCCTCCTACCTGCCTGTCAGACACCATCAACCCAGAAACCTTCTCCAGTCCGGACTGAGTGGAGTCCTGTGGGGTGAAGCTGTGAAGTCCAGTGGCCGCTGGCTGCGAGCGGAGCTAGCTGCTAACAGCCACCGCTGCAACTGACAAATCCATTCAGCAGCTCCACCATCCACAGTCAGACACACACGGCTGATTATTTACTGCTGAATTACAGCTCACAACTCGCACCAACCCAAACATCCTGGTGCAGACTATTTACTGGAGTTTACCAGCCTGTCGCTCATCAGGCATCTGAAGATCATTACAAGCACGGCTGTTCTCGGCTCTCAGTGTCCGATAGTCCACCATGAACATTTTCGTCACGTCTCATCACTGAAAATGAAACACAGATTTCGTCTTAGTTTTTATTATCAAGATCTATTTTTAGCTCGTCATCATCTAGTTTTCGTCCATGAAATTAACACTGATGGGCAGGATGGGTGTGACGTTGTGACGATGTGTTAAGTAAGTGACCAACCGCAGGAGATTTAAAAAACAGCGAGTAGCATTTAGCAGCTAACTCAAAGAAGAACAGCAGCCGTTTCAAATGTTTGAAAATTGGGAAAACAGTGAGATTCAGGAGCTCCTCACCCTCCGGGCAGAGGACGAGCTCAGTCACCATATAACAGGGACTAAATGATTGTTGGCATAAAGAAAGGACTTGGTAGCGGCTCTGTAGCGCCATCTCTGTGTAAAAAGGGCTACTGACACCAATACTGCTCACATAGAGTGATCAGGTCTGAAAGTGTTATTTCTCTTGTTTTACCAGGTTGAATCAAACCAGCCTCACAGAGAGGTGCTGTGAAGAGTTTGCATCAGTTCTCAGCTGCCAGCTCTCTAGTCTGAGAGACCTGGACCTGAGTAACAACGACCTGCAGGATTCAGGAGTGGAGCAGCTTTCTGCTGGACTCGAGAGTCCACACTGTACACTCCAGACTCTAAGGTAAGAAAGATGGCATGGCTTTTAACTTTGCACTCCACCATGTTTGCTGTCAAAACCTTCGCTATGCTAATGCTAATGCTAACTCTCTGTACTTTATGTATGCAATACGGTTGTTTGCAATACGGTCCTTTATACTACCCCCAGGTCCCTCAGGTCAGCTGACTTGGTGGTCCAGTCAATCTGTGGTTTAAGCCAGGGAAAACTGCAGAAGTAATAGTTTTTTTGTGATGTCACAGCATCACTCAAAGAATTGCATATCTCTATCTCATATAACCATCAGATACGACCTGTCCTGAATGTATATGAGCACTTAGGGGTTACCCGTACCCCTTTTTTGAATCCAAACATAGTTCATAAAATTAGGTTACAAAGCATATTTTCATTCAGTTTTCTGCACATACAAATTTGTTTGTCCATGACAACCGTGATGCAAATCAGCACTCACACCGAGACCTTTAATGAGACCAAACTTGAAACAGGCCTCTGCTTTTTCATTCTTTGTTTTACTGTTGGTGCCATTAAAGGTTGATATCTGTGACTAAGCTGCCAATGGAGGAAGGGTTAATATGTTGAAATATCATCTTGAGATAAAGAGTTTTACATTATACCAAACTAGAATTTGCCCCTTGGGTGGAATCAGTTAGTGAAAATTCTGTCCTGGGCCCATAAAACATGATCATTACCAATTTCCAATGTTTTCGACTGTAACAAATACATATCGAGAGTTTCCACTATTGCACCGTATGTGTTTCCTGTCCCATCAGAGACGTACAGGATGTCTTTTTCTGGTTCATCATCATGAGACACAATGTTCAATATTGCTTTGTCAATTTATTACATTTAAAGAAATAGTTTTAAGTGAAGGAAAAAAAGATTGAGTTGTTTTTAAATGTACTTCAGAAATAGATCTGAGTTGAGCTGAGTTGGTGTAGTCTGTGTCCATCGATCAAATTAACTCCAATTTAATCCAGAGACTCCAAAAACACGTCTTTTTAGAAATTTTTGTTTGCTGTTGAGTAATGTAAACGCTATTATTATTGATAGACTCAACTTCATCGCTCTGTCTCCATAGTAATTTAAACCGCCTTGCTAAGAATATCCCTTTGGATCGTTGGATTAAAAGGCACCCTTGTCAGAGAGAATAAAAATAACACAGTGTCACCTTTAAAATATCAATTCATCAAATCAAATCATTTTATGCTTTTCGAGGATGAGTATGTGCAAGCTGTCATGGATGAGCTGTGAGGCTCTGTCCTCAGCTCTCTGCTCCCACTCCTCGACTCTGACGGAGCTGGACCTGAGTAACAACGAGCTGCAGGATTCAGGAGTGAAGCTGCTTTCTGCTGGACTGCAGGATCCACACTGCAGACTGGAAACTCTTCGGTAAGATCCTGTAACAGCTCACTTTCTTGTTCTTTGGTTTATGGATTCTGTGTATGGTTCAGTCTTTCCTTCTGTGACGCCCTGCTGACCCAAAAAGACTTTTCCATTGACTTACATGGCAAAAGAGATGTCTGTAAATCACTGGATACATTTCTTTTAGCGCCACAATCCCTGCAAAATGATTTGTTTCACTATCAGGATTTCATTTATTTAGTCTGACTACATTAGAAAAAGTCTAGAAGAGCCGCAACATTAAATCATTTCATCCAAATTCAAAGTTAGCAGAGCGCTAAACAGGAAGTTAGCCACTCGGTCGCACTTGGCAGAGCTCGGCAGTCGTTATTCTCTAGTAGTGTGGAAGTAGTGCTGATAATCCGTGGATCATCTGGGTAATTTTATACCCAGCAGTTGAACCATTTTGGCTTCACGCACCACTGAGCAACCCGAGCCCAGTCTCACTCCAAAGTCATCGAAATCGGGTGCTTGGGCAGTGACTTCTGGCGTCAGAAACCAATGAAAAAAGGTGTCCTTTAACGTCAGCATGATATGTGGCCGGTTGCCGTTATAAGCTGTGTTCGAAACCGTCCGCTCACTCACTCACTCACTCACTCACTCACTCACTATTCCCTATTTCGTGTTTACTATATAGTGCACTACATGGGGAACGACTGAACGAGATTTCGGACACTACCTGAAATTTTCTGAACGTCATTGCATCAGTAGCTGCGCCACATACTCCTGTGACGCAAGTGGACGCGCCGAGCATCACGTAAACAAACCGGGCGCTTTGAGGATGATCGAACTGTATGGTGGTTGTACTTTTTGTCAATAAAATGTTGAAATGTCAATGGTGTGGACGTTTGGTTTTGTCAGCTACGGTTGCGTGTCTGCATTGTGAGCTGTAATAGCCCACGATAGTGCACGAGCTACAAGCTACCTGGCTCGTGCAAGCTAAGTGGCTATTGTTAGCTCGTGAGCTAATGTTACCGGCTAGCATCCTATTCGTTTTTTTTCTTTTTGTGCCATCTTTGCGGTTGTTCTTCTTCTCCTCCTCTGGCAAAAGACGACCGCATTGCATTGCGGTATACCGGAGTAAAATGTAGGGTACATCGTTTGTTCACTCACATTTGCTGTGCATTGTGGGTATTTTATAGTCCACTATATAGTGAATGAAATTAACCGCGGAGAATTCGAACAACACTACAAAATGGCGAACACACTATATAGTGCACTATATCCCTGATAGGGAGCGATTTCAAACACAGCTATAGTTTAACAGCACCTGGTGTCATCAGGGGGAAATGTGGTGGGACAAGGACTAAAGTTAAGACAGCGAAAGTCCAACTGGGGCAGGTGGGACGGTTGGGACGGTTGGGACGGGTGGTGGATGGGTCCAACAAACACTGACTTTTACCAGAGAGTGGTGTTCACATCCCGTGAGATTCTAAAGCCAAACCCAGTTCTTTTTTTCCTAAATCTAACCACTCTAGCCAATAAAGTATTTCTGATTGTTTTTGTTGTTGAAGGAAAAGAAAAGTCAATTCGCGGTGTTGTACTGATGTAGTGCTTTTATTTTGAAAGAGACTGTGTGCAAACTGTACATTACCTGTGAAAACAGAAGTGTGTTTTGAAGACAGACAATGCATGTAACACCCAGGGTACCTTGGATGTCATATGTGGACGTGGAAAAGTTCATGACCAAATGTGGACATGTGACGAGTTGGCAGTGAGGATGTGTTGGCAACTTTGATAGGAACAAATGAGGCCCAACATTTAATCCTGTATCCAGTTCTCCTCATACATCCATGGGGAGGGAGGGATATCGATGCACTGGTTAGAAGGAGGGAAGTTTACCTCAGTTAATTTGCACACACTACCCACATTGTGTTGATACAGAGCTGTGTGTGTGTGTGTGTGTGTGTGTGTGTGTGTGTGTGTGTGTGTGTGTAGGCTGTCAGGCTGTCAGGTCACAGAGGAAGGCTGTGTTTCTCTGGCCTCAGCTCTGAGCTCCAACCCCTCCCATCTGAGAGAGCTGGACCTGAGCTACAATCATCCAGGAGACTCAGGAGTCAAGCTGCTCTCTGTTGGACTGGAGGATCCAAACTGGAGATTGGAAAATCTCAGGTATGGAAAGACTTAATGGTTCAAACAACCTTGATTCCAAAAAAGCCGCACAAAACGGCTAAAAACATCTCTAAACACTGAGCTGGTTACAGTCTGGATGGTCTTTTCACCTCTTTATCCCAGAGGACATTACGTGCATGATGGACTGGTCAGACCACAGCACACTGCATACTGGTATCATTTACTGTGACTGGTCAGACCACAGCACACTGCATACTGGTATCATTTACTGTGAGTTGTTTGTACTGGTACTGTACATTCTGCTATAATTATTTGCATTACTATTTGTTTTTTCTTCAGATAAATCTGATAATTGTTACTCGGTCTCTTTACTCATTTATTTAGTAGAGTGTCCACACACCTTCTCATTCTACATATACATAGAGGTATGGCTCTGGTTGGCTCTGATCCCCACGGTCAATTTGGTCGTTGTGACAGTGCGACGCAGCACCACTGACGCTAGGTGGTGCCAAGCTAAAAAAAAAAGAATCCTATCTGTTGCCTCTTTAAACAACAACAGTGACTCAGACAGATAAATATATGATGAACTTTTCATTGTGAGTTTTTGGTCTGGCTACATTCCTGTTCCCTACAGAACCAGCTCCTGTTGTTAACCAGCACCTTAAATACCATTTGGAACATCTTTTATTACATTGATCGTTTTGTCATTAATCAGTTTCATTGATCAGTTTCAGAGGTGTTTAAACCATAACTTCAACAGATACCAGTTCTTACACTTTTTACCTTCCATAATGTCATAACATTGTATTTATGCAGTTTGTTTTCATTCAAAGACACAGAAACATTGAACTCTAATTTGATGTCATTTTATTAGGACTAATGATGGTATAGTCTAATATGATTGACATTGGCGGGAAAACCTGAGTACCAGGAGAAAACCCATGAGTAGATAATAATAATCTACAGAAGATGTCAGTGCTATATCGTAGGCAAATGGATTTGCCTGTGTCCCTTTGCCTACGATATAGCACTTATGAGTACCATTACCTGGAGGACACAGACATCTCTGGGAGGCAATTGTTGCCCAGC
>NC_065523.1:38081258-38084357 GCF_006386435.1 Epinephelus moara
GTGAGACGCAGGATCTCAAGGTCTCTCTGATGGATTTGTTCTTCCATCAGAGAGGCCTTGATGGTGAATTCATTCACCTGCGTCTCACATCTCTTGGTGGTTTCTTCCATTTTCTCAGTCAGAGCATTATATTTAGCCTGCCAGGCTTCCTCGCTCTGCTGGAGAGCAGCATCTTTGTTGGTCATCGCTAGGTGAGCGTCTGACAGCGTCAGAAGGAGACTCTGTTTCTCCTCGCGGATTTTCTGGAGTTCAGCGCCCATCTGATGGATCTGTTTTTCCAGCTGGGCTTCCTTCTGCTGGTACTCCCGCCGTACCTGGCTCTCGACCTCCTGCCTTAAAACCTGCTTGATATGGTTTGATGCAGTTTGTTTTTCGGCTTCATGCTTTGCAAGCATCTCCTCAAACTGCTGCTTGCTGTTCTTCTCTTGGCGCTGGAGAGACAATGTGAGGTCGTAGTTCTGTGTTTCTAGCTCACAGACTCTCTCAGCGCTTTTTTTGAACTCAGAGCTGAACCCCCTGTCTCTGGCCTCGAGCAGCTCCTCCAGACGCTTGATCTGGTCCTTCTTCTTCTTGATGATGTGGTAGAACCTCATGTGTTCCGGTTCATCAAGGTCTCCCCAAGAGGCATTGTGCTGATGGTGGTGATGTTGTGGAGGTCCACGACGGCCCGCAGCATCACCAGCTGGTCTCTGTCTGTTGTTTGTTCTTCTGTCCATCATTATGTGTATAGATGGCCAACAGACTGCTTGACTCAGAAATACTCACTGTGTGTGTGTAAGATCGTCTGCATAATAGACTCAGTACGCAACACGAGTGTGTGACTGAAATTATGTCATATCCTGGGGCTACTTACAAATTTCAGTTCCTTTGATCTCCACTCTACATAGAATTTAAAAGTGGGCGGGGCTATTCCAGAGAGGGTTCCCACAGGTCCTGACAGTTCTTTCAAGTTTTTTCATTTGTGGAGAAAGAAATTAAGGTCTTGCAAGGTTTATAAAAATAAACACAAACAGACATTTGGTTATTGAAAGTGCTTGAATTCATATATTTGTGCAAAAATACAAATTGTAGTTGTTTTAATATTGTCAGCCATCACTGTGACACACTGATAATCGTTGTCTGTGAGCTCCTGTAAAGCTGCTAGTCCTCATTATAAAAGTTCCCAGATGTTGTTTTTGAGGCTAAACGCCAACAAAATGGACTGAAGCTGAGTGTATATATATATACGGCAAGCCTGAGTAGCTCCTGTTTTGAGACATGTTTGAGTGTGGGGGTTTTTCCGTTTGGTTAATGATTGTTAATCTTTCCAACATGATGGAGCAGCTTTGTTTCTTTCTCCAGGATGGACCATGGAGGAGAGCAGAGGTTGAAATCCGGTCTGTTGAAGTGTAAGTAAAGACAAAAATTTACTTTGTACTTTGTAATCACTGAGTCGACTCTGATGACTTGTTATAAGGAACAAAACAAGCCTGAACCTGCTGCTGAGATGTGACGAATTGTTTCCATCAGATGCCTGTGAACTCACACTGGACCCGAACACTGCCTACAGAAAGCTTTATGTTTCCAAGGACAACAAACAAGTAACACTGTTGCCAAAGAATCTGTCAGTTCCTGATCACCCTGAGAGATTTGAATACTGGAAACAGCTGCTGTGCACAACTGGTCTGACTGGTTGCTGTTACTGGGAGGTGGAAAGACAGGGAGGAGTGTACATGGGAGTAACTTACAGAGGAATCGTAAGGAGTGGAAAAGGTGACGACTGCAGGCTCGGCTGGAATGAAAAGTCCTGGAGTCTGTTCTGCTCTGACGATGGTTACTCTGCATTTCACGATAACAGAGAAACAGACGTATGGGCTTCGCCCTCTCGCAGAGTAGCGGTGTATCTGGACTGGCCTGCCGGCACTCTGTCCTTCTACAGAGTCTCCTCTGACTCGCTGATTCACCTCTACACCTTCCACTCTACATTCACCGAACCTCTCTACCCTGCATTCAGGTTGGGGTGGCCTGGGTCCTTCATCAGTGTGCGAACATGCTCCTAAGTTAGCTGGTTATGACGATAAAGCAGACACTTAGGCTCAGAGCTACCTTTGCCTCACTTCCAGAGAACGATCAATCTTAGATAGTTGGAGTGATCGAATGAATGCTGAAAGGAACAGATAAACATTTTGGGAACTATGTTTTGTCGCTTTCTTATGGCGAGTTAGATGAGAGGATTGATACCACCCTCATGTTTGTACAGTAAATATGAAGCTGAACCAGTTAGCTTAGGTTAGCATGAAGGCTGGGAACAGGGAAAGGTGAAAGATGCAATTTAACATTTTTCTTACTTGTTGTCTAAACTGTACTTGAATGAAACTGACATTATATTATCATTTAATTTTTTGTATGTGTTTGTCCCTTTTATATGTATTTTGTAAACTCAAAGATACATGGGCTTTATTTTTTTTATTTGCCAGTGTGACAGAAACATTAGTGCTGTGAATGAAATCTTTTAATCACTTCTCAGATGTTTGATGAAGGTAATAAAGGTAATGAGAAATCAAATATGCTGACCACTTTATGTTACTGGTTCTGAGGCAGTGTGAGTGTTTAATCTATGCAGCTGCCACGAGAGGGGAAACGTTTCAGTCATATAAGGAGGTGTTTTATCCTGAGGTGCGGTCACAGGATGTAATGGATGCTCTCAGCCACCAGATGACGCCGTGGTCCAAAGATCTGAGCGGTGAAGTTGAACTTGTGAAGCTCCTGTGATTTTTTTTTAACGGAGGCAAACTAACAGTCAGAGTTTTTAATCTATTAAACACTTGTGAAATTGAAATTAAAAAAATATCTTAAAGAAAATGAGAAAGAAAAAGATGAGAAAGGGACAATATTATAACCTTAAATAAACCTAACCTCACTTATCTAAAATCCCAGAACAGGAGACCCAGCACTCCAGTGTCCTGATCCCAGAGGACCCCCTCACACTCATCGACTTTACCAGATCCTTCCAGATCACAGGAACAACATGTACAGGAATTATTATTATATAAAACAGTTTAATTATTTTGCAGACACCAATTATGATGTGATCATTGTCACTGAACAATGATCCATCAC
>NC_065523.1:38084857-38101996 GCF_006386435.1 Epinephelus moara
TGACATTTTGGACATCATACTATACTATGACATTGTTATGACGTTTTGGACATCATACTATACTATGACATTTTTATGACGTTTTGGACGACATACTATACTGTGACATTTTTATGACATTTTGGACGTCATACTATACTATGACATGTCTCAGTAGCTATTTAAGGTGGAAGTGACTGAGTGCAGTTCCGAGGATCTCCAGAAGATGGCCACAGTGCATCACAATATAATACAATAACAGACTCAAGAGCTCTGCAACACCACTGAACATGTTTGCATATAAATATGTATACACAGAATGTTGACTACCATTAATGATAATAGTTCAATCATTCTATTTATTGCTATCATTATGCTCTAAAATCAAATGGTGAGTATTCTGTACAGATTGAGAAGTCTTTTTAGGCAACTGTGTGCTTTGTGATGTCAGGGTATATAAATAAAGTTGACTCGAATATCATGTCTCCATTGTCCAGTAGTGACAGTACATTTAATGTGTTCTGCCAAAGTGTTCTCATCTCAAGTGGTAACATTTTTATGCTACTTTAGACTTTAACTCCACATTCATTTATGATTTTCCTTTCTCATTAACTTTAAGATTTAATTAATGATATAAAATATAATCAGTAAGTTAATTATGAGGTATTGCACAAGACTTTGACCTGTGAGCACAAATGTACAAGCTAACCAGCTCTGATTGGATTCACTGTGTCAATATTACCCACATCTTTTGGGTCGATATGAACAGGTCATGTGACAGATGCAGACAAACACCAGAGTCCAGCTCAAAATGTTTATTCAGATTAAGAACAGATCAGAAACATTTAGTCACAATTACAAATGTCACACCAACGGAGGCTTATCAGTTATGAGTGTAAAGCCATAACCTGATAGATATCCATCTCTACATGACATTTAAACAGCAACACCACCAGAACATCCAAGAACTTATCAACGTTACAGGTGAAGCAGATTAGATGTAAAAATCACATTCAGTGAATTCGCAGCTGGAACAGAAAGGTGACGTTTAGATTAAAGCCATTGCGTTGTTAACAATTTCACGCGGCGTTTAGCTGCTGCCCCCCAGGGTGTGCTTGTCGAACAGGTACTCCGCCATCTTGTTGTTGTGGGCGTCCATGCGGGACAGGTTGGTGATGTAATCGCCCAGCTTCTTGATGGCCTCCACCTGCTCGTTCAGGTAGTGGGTCTCCAGGAAGTCACACAGCTGAGGACAGGAGGAGAGAACGGTTACGCTTAATGAATCCAACATCAGAGGAGTGTGTCGCTAACCCAGGACACTTTGAGTATCAACAGACTCTTCATACTTACATGAGGGTCGACATGATCAGAAGCCAGCTTGTGCAGGTCCAGCAGAGCCTGGTTGACGTTCTTCTCCAGCTGCAGGGCGCACTGCATGGCCTCCAGCCCGCTCCCCCACTCGTCACGGTCCGGTTTCTACGCAAGAAAAAAAACAACACAACATTCAATTATAGCGGACTGAAGGGTCATTACATTAAGCCTCGTGAACACAGAGCACAATGACCTGAATCAACAGTGTCTGCACCTGCATCACTGCACCCCCAACAAGCTCAGAGGATTAACTCTGGCATTTCACACTTTATTACTGAGCAAATTATTTAATTCAGGCCTGATTTAGACATGCATGATGCTGAGACAACTGATTATCATACAGAGTGGATCCTAAACCGCACAGTTGGCAACGAGTGTTGCAACACAGCATGTTAATCCTAAAATATCTGTACGTGCACAGACAGGGTGTGGTGAGACACACAACAACAGGACCAGTTCTTTGGCCTGCACTGACCTTGACGTCCTGGAGGAAGATGCGTCCTCCTCTCTTGTTCTGGAAGGACAGCAGCTTCTCGGCGTGCTCCCTCTCCTCGTCACTGTTCTCCTTGAAGAAGTGGGAGAAGCCTTTCAGGGCCACATCGTCACGGGAGAAGTAGAAGGCCTGAAAGGGACGAGAGAGGAAGAGGACAGAGGTTAAAAACAGTGATTATGAGACCCGTCATTATTTGACAAACAGTAGTTATGCAGCCAGGTGTTGGTCAGGCAGGTGAGTCACGACTCTGGGAAGTCTGGTCAGTTTAGACGCAGAGCAGCACTCAGTTTGAGGAGCGTGAGTGTAAAAAAACAAGCAAAAAAGGAGCACTGCAAGCATGACACAGCACTTTTTGATCATTGAGGTGGGCTGGGCTATAACACTCCTTTTATGGTAGACTGCCAATCAGTGACAAACAACTGACAAACATACCAAGGTGCCGTTGTTTACTTATCAGAGGAGAGGGGTGGCTGAGGTGCAACTCATTTTTTTTACTCTCCCAAGCTTCAGTTATTTTTCCTTGCGCCTCCCTGAGTGACTGGAAATGCACAATCCTCCTTCAGTTAAATATTAGATTTTAAAAAAGTAAAACAAAGTTAAAAAAACAACTAATTGTGCCCCGCTCTTGTGCATAATGGTTATGATATGGTATTTTTGGCAAAATTTTAAATGTAGAATAAAGTGATTTTGGTGGATCACAATTTTAAGCTCAGATGTGGTGAGGTTTTTTTCCTGAGGAAGTGTTCGTCATGGTGACGAAAATTTCAATATCTAATGATTATTCCTGTTTTGCAATTTCTGGCTTTGATAAGTGAAGGCTTTTGAATGTTTTCTTTAAAACTTTCATTAAAAAAAAGTAATGCTATAGTATGTCAAAATATTTCATTTAAAAAAATAAAAAAATAAAAAAATCATAGTATACTATGTAAAAACAATAAAAATGTCAGTGTTGTATGTCAACAAAATCCATAAAAAAGTAATATAGTACATTAAAAAGTATAGCAGCTCAAAAAACAAAAAAAAAAAAAAAACGTTTAAGTCATAGTAAATTATGCCCAAAAATACCCCAAAGAAATAACAGTATAGTATGTCACAAAAAATCATTGAATCATAGTGAGTAAAAAAATAATACAAAATACAGCCATTTAAATGTCTATGCCCCTCCCCTAAGACAAAATGATATACACAAGTCCCTTCCTATTAGTGCTTAAAAAAAATCTAACAAACCTCCCCCTTTATGCATCATTATTATTATTATTATTATTATTATTATTATTATTATTAATAATAATAATAATAATAATAACCATATACAGAGAAAATAAAATCACTTTAAAGTTATATTTATAATTCTTCCTTCTTACATTTAGTCTGTCAGTGAGCCAGTGTGGGCGGAGAGTAAACAACAACAGCAGACACGTTTCATTAGCACATATTAATACGAGCTATTTAAACATAAAAACATATATTAATTGTCCTTACCATGGAGGTGTAGGTGTAGGAGGCGAACAGCTCCATGTTCACCATCCGGTTGACGGCGGCCTCGCAGTCGCGGTGGTAGTTCTGACGCACCTGGGACTCCATTTTGGCTGGCGTTTGTTTTTCTTAACAAAAACGGTACAAAAATAGAGCTTTAGTCGACTTGGTCAGTTGTGTTCAAGCAGCGAAGGTTCTTCGTGTCCGGAAAGTGTCTTAGTTTGGAGATAAAAAGCGGGACGAAAGAAGAAGCTCCGTTCAAACACTGTTGAAGCAAGAACTCCTCACTGTTTTCTCCCCGATCTGAAATGGCTGCCTACCGCTTCCTGTATTTATACCCCACCGGCCAGCAGCCCTCGTGACAGACCTTACGTAGTTCTATTTCAGCCAATCAGAGAGCTCGGACAGCACATGACTGCGCAAAGGGGAAATATGACCCAAAGAATGAGTCTGCACTTTTATTCCTTATTCATGAAAATCCAGATTAAAGTTCAGATGATTTATTGTGACCTGCTGCATGACGAAGCAGTTTTTACAATATTAAAATCCAATAAACTGCCTTATTTTTCAATGTAATGCATTAACTAGGCAACAGTACACCAAATTAAAAGTGTTTATCTCAAAACTGTCCATTTTTTCTTTTGGGCACACTATACCATTGATTTTTTTTAAATCATTTTCTTGCACATACAATAACATGACATGTTTATAAATGGTTTTGACAGACTGCACAATGACTTTTTAGTATTTTTTTCACATACTATGCTATGACTTTTTAAGGTTTTTTTTATTTATTTTTTTTAGAAATACTATATTGTTATTTTTTTTGTGATTTTTAAAAAAATTTTTTTTGACATACCCTATATTTTTTTATTAATTTTTTGACATTCTATTCTTAAACTTTTAATGATTTTTTTTTTAAATACTAGCCTATGCTATGATTTTTATTTTTTTGATACATTATACAATGAATTTATTTTTAACATACTGTAGTATTATTTTATGAGTTATTATAAATATGTATAATATATAAATATTACATTTTAGAAATTTTTTTAAATACTACACCGACTTTTTTCTTATTTTTTATGACATAATATTTTTTTGAATTTCTATGAATTATTTGAGATACTATACTATGACTTTTTTATTTATTTATTTTTTAAATACTATACTATGACTTTTTAAAATTACTTTAGGACATACTACACTGACTTTTTATAAAAATTTTTGACACACTTTCCTATAACCTTTTATGACACACTATAAGATTACATTTTATGGAACTTTGAAAAATACTATGTCTATTTTATTATGTTTCATGACATACTATACTTTGACTTTTTATGATTTATTTGGGCACTGCCGTAATACTTGTTTTCATAAACTGTTTTGACATACTCCATGATTTATTTATTTATTTTTTGGGGGATTAAAATGTTTTTATGACGTACTATGGTGTTTCTTTTTTAAAGATATTTTTTGTGGCTATTGCCTTTATTCGACAGGACAGCTGTAGCATGAAAGGGGGGAGAGGGAGAAGGGGGATGACATGAAGCAGGGGGCCATGGGCAGGAAGTGTGCCTATGGCTGCCATGGCAGGGACTCAGCCCCTGCACATGGGACCTGCTCTACCAGGTGAGCCAGTGGGGCCCCACTATTTTTTTAATGGAGTTTCATGGAGTCTGTTACACTGCAAAATAACTTCCAATGATCTCTTCCTTTACAGTTTAATTTGTTTCTCTGCAGTTTTAGGGTCTGTTGGAGTTACAGTGCTCTCAGAGCTCTGGTCTGGTCTATTTACCCCTAAAAGCTGACCTTGCATATCGGCCTGAACTCCCTGTACAACCTATAGAACATGGTTAGTGTAGTTGTAGTCACACAGCTGCTGTAAAATGAGCTCGTTTTACCTCAAATGCACCACGACGCCTAAAAACTGCTGATAGTGTCTTTAACCAAGGTGGTTCTTACTGCATTACTCCACACCACAGCAGCGTTACGAAACAACACTGAGTCTGAAAAGCCTGTAAAGTCTTATCAGAGCTGAAACAACACAGGAGCCAAGAAACTGTGATCAAAGTGGCTTTTTAGTCATTAAACAGTGCTTAGAGAAACTGCTGTCCTGCTGCAATTAGACTTTTATCATGAAACAAAAAGGGTCTATAAAAGTAAAACTGATGGTGAGAAGCAGTTAACGAGCAGCCAAACTGAACCCATCTGGATCTAAAATGAACTCAGACTGAGATTTGTGTTGAGGTTCGTCCTGCCTTTTACCTTAATGTAAAGTACAAGACAGCATCATTTCTGCTTTTATGAGGTCATAATAAAGTGATAGAGCGCTGAGAGTCGGTAGTTTTCTCCTCACATGGTGCCAGGGACGTGTGGATTTTAACAGACTTCTCAGTCTGGGTAAATGCTGCGCTCAGCTCGGTGCTTATCTCAAGGACACTGCCTCTATTTACATGACTCCATGTTTTCATCACACCACCTCCTGATACTTTATTGTCCAATGATTACATTTAATCCAACCTGAAGTGTTTTAACTCTGCTGCTGGAGGGAACCTGTGATGTGACATTTTTCTCCACCAGAATAAAGGTATAGTAGTCATGTGTCAGCTGAAACTACAGTCCTGTAATAATAATGATATTATGCTGGTTAACGAGAGCTGACGTGTGAACACTGAGCTGGCAAACTTCATCATCTCACAGAGTAGTTGTGTCCTCTAACTTTAGTGTCTCATGAAGCACACAATAACTGATGGCTCCATAATGAGGAATAGAAATATCTCACACTTAGGCAGGATATTTTTAAATAATATTTTCATGGTAGGCTATATACTACGACTTTTTATGATGTGCTATACTATGATTTTTTAAGATTTTTTGGACATACTATACCGTGATTTTTTTATATTCATTTTATATGTTTTATATTTTTTCATATTCATTTTTTTGTCACAAAATACTTCGATTTTTTTTATGAATTTCTTTTAAAAATTTATAACATATTACTTTTTTTAATGAAATTTTGCTGACACATGACACTTTTTTTTACTTGCTATCATGACTGCATTAATGAATTTTTTGTATGACATACTTTTGTAAAACTTTATATGTATATATATTTTTTGACGTACTCAGTTTTTTTTTTTTTTTACAACTTTTTTATGAACTGTAGTAAGATTTTTTTCATGGATTTCTTTTAAATGTTATGCTATACTAATACTTTTTAACAAAATTGTGCTTCTTTGACTTTACTTTTTAATCAATTTTAAAGACAATACTATGATTTTGTTTTCCTAAATTTCTTTTGTTATACTAAACTATTTTTTTTAATGTAATTGTGCTATGAAATATAACACTATGACTTGTTATTTTTCATATTTTGACTTCCATGACTTTTTTTTTAAATTAAAACATTTTTATGATTTTTTTGAGACACTACACTGATTTTTTTTATACACTATTCTATGATTTCTTAACCTTTTTTTTAATACTGACTTGATGATTTTTTTTTTTTTAAATACTATACTAAGACTTGTTATCAGTAAAATTTGAAGGCATATTACACAGAACTTTTAATATTTTTAAATATACTATACTGATTTCTTTAATCAATTTTTTTATGACGTACTATAACATTTTATGATTTTTTTTACACAATGACTATGACTTTTTTATTTTTCTTAATTTCTTAATTTTTTTATATACAAAAAACTGTTATGTCACAAAATACTGACTTTTTCCTTAATCTCTTTTATATCTTATAATATACTAATACTTCTTTAAATGTCATTTTGTTAAGACATGTAACATTTCATAGACTATTGTGAGGGATATTCTCCTCTCTGAAGAAGTGACAGACTCGGTGTGAGGAATCAAGTCTCTCTAATCCATGCAGCATGGGGAAAGGACCCAAGTGTTCTCTGACAACCCTCAGAATGTACAGATTTTTTTTACAAAGCAAAGCTCTGACCCCAGGTTGCATCCACCAGCTGCACTTGTAAATGAGAGTGCTGCCCCTAATAGAAGGTTTAGCAAAACAGGAAACTTCCCCCTAAGAAATAATAATAATAATATAATAATACTGACTTTATCATTTTTTAAAAAACTGTCATACTATACTAAGACTTATCATCAGTACAATTTAAAGTCATATTACACTGAATTTTTAATGATTTTTTAATATACTACACTATGATTTCTTTAATCAATTTTTTTGACATACTAGAACATTTTTGATTTTTTTTTTTACATATCCTATACTATGACTTTTTTATTTTTCTGACATACTATACCACGACTTAATGAATCTATTTATAGATTGACTTTTTAAATTAATTTTTATGTCACAAAATGCCATGACTTTTTCCTAAATTTCTTTTATGTTATACTATACTTATACTTTTCGTAAATGTAATTTTGGTATGACATATAATGCTATGACTTTCAAAATATTTTTCATATAATATACTATGTCTTTTAAAATTAAAACATTTTTATGACACTTGATTTTTTGACTGATTCTTTTTATACACTATTCTATGACTTTTAAACCCTTTTTTTCCATGTCATGCATTACTGACTTTATTTATGATTTTTAAAAAAAATGTTTTACTATACTAAGATCTGTTATCAGTAAAATTTAAAGGCATATTACACTGAATGTTTTAATGATTTTTGACATACTACACTATAACATTATGATTTTAATGACATAGTATAGTGGGATTTATCTACTGCCAGATCTACTGTCAGTGCACACTTTGTCCTAGAGTCTGAGAGAAGCACCTCTAAGCTGCTGCATATTTACTGTATTGGCCATAAACCAGGGAACAATAAACTGAATCTATAAAACTTGTCATTACAGCACGACGTCTGTGCGTCTGAACCCAGTTTACAGCCCACATGTTCAGCCTTGACTCAGCATCTCTCATTGTCTCTCTGTGTTATGGAGCATGATTAGGCAGTCCTGTAAAACCATGCTAACTGGTTCAGCTGAGGATTGTGCCGAGTCATTGTTGTGACTCAGCATTCCACAGTTTCAGGGGGCGGAGTCTCGTGACCAAGCAAACTCGTGAGGAGAAGTTAACCTCAGTGCTCTGCTGGCTGGAACCAGTTTGAGAAATAAAAAGGAAGATGAAACTTTAAATAAGGAACCAGCGACTGGACGAGATTCACTGAGATCTGTACGTTTGGGCCAAAGTGTGTCCGGTGCCATAACGGTCTCTGTGCTGGACGGACACTGGACTCAACAGCAGAGTCATGTGTTCATATTTTACATGTTAGTGACGTGTTTCCTGGACAGACATCAGTCAGCTGACCAACAGGCCGACGCTGCTCTCCATAAAAACAAAGACAACAGTGTATAAATTCATTTAATTATATTCTTTTAATTATGGCTTTAGTTTTTCTCCACACACACAGACTGGAAAAACTTTTATTAACAATGTGAACTTGGACATGGAAACAAATGACATTTCATTGGGAATGTTTGCACCAACTGAACCTGTGTGGCGAACAGGCACAGTGTTACTGTACAGTAATAAAGATATACAGCACAGTGTATTTGTGTGTTCAGACTGATGACGCAACGTTGAACATGTTTGCTCCGTCATCAACAGAACTTGAAGGCAGATCAGGCTTGAAGCTGTAGACTGAAACAGGATGGATTGTAGAAAACTTTTACTACAACTGAGACATTTGATTCAAACTATTTACAGAGGCTCTGAGAGACAAGCGAGACAAAGAAACTATGGTGATCATTTTCTAAGTCTGATCTAAATTGTTTTCTCTGCTGTGTTTCTGACTGAAGAACAAGTGAAAATAAAGGTTTTAGAAGGACATTTTTTAAAGTTCCTTAATTCTTTTTTCCATCTGTTAAACAGTTGACACTTGGTTTTGTCCTCGTCATTTTTCTACTTTTTTTTAATTTGTGAAAAGAGGTGAAAAATGTGAATTTGTTTTTGTAAGGATCAAACAAACAAATAAAAATAAATATATATATTTAAAAAAATTCCCCACCAGTTGACCAGTAAAAAACAAAGGAACTCTGAAAGATTATCTTGGCAAAACATTTTTTCTCCACCTGGCAAAAATTCTTCACAGATGAAAAAAACTGATGGAAAAAAAACAAACAGAATTTCTAAAAAATGATCCTGTGAAAAACTTTCTGTTCCCTGCACCTGGTTTTACAAATGGAAAAAAAGAATTATGAAATTTCAGGCAAAACTATTTTTTCCACCTGTTTCACAGAAAAAAGAAGAAATTAAGGAATTTAGACAAATAATTCTGTCAAAGCTTTTTTCTCCACCAGTTTTACAGATGAAAAAAGAAGGAACTTCAAAAGATCATAAAAAGATTTTTTTTTCCTACTTAAGGAATTCAGAAAAATGATCCTGGCATAACATTTTCTCCCCCATCAGACAATTATTTTACACCTGATGGAGAGATGAAAAAAAAAATTAAAGAATTTAGAAAAATTACCCCGACAATACGGAATACTAGATATGGGATTTTGGCAATATGGAATTTATAAAAATGTTCCTGGAAAACCTGTTTCTCGCCTCCAGGCATTTTTTTTGCACAGGTTTCACAAAAAAAAAAAAAAAGAAAAAGGAAATGACAGAAGATTGAAGGAAATGATCCTGGCACCTGGCAATTTTTCCCCAACCAAAAAAAAAAAAAAAAAAAGGGAATTTTGACAAAAAGGATCCCAGAAAACCTTTTTCCCCACCAGGTTTCACAAAAAAGGAAAAAAGTTTTTGACCAACTGGATCTGGATGAGCCATTTGAATTTGATGAGCGCCTGTATTTATTTGAACACGGAGTACACGGACGCAGAGCTCATTGAAACTGAAGAGCGGACGAGGAGAGAGAGGGAGCAGCAACAGGCAGAGGAACATGTCTGAATCCAGCTAAAGGTAAACACACACGTTCATTTCTCCTTTCCGTTATGTTGTCAGATAATTATACTAACAATCCGAGCCTATCTGTGTGAAAAAAATGCACTTTTAGTGGACGTATTTTGACGTTGTTTGACGCTGTCTGAGTGCCCTATTATTTAATATAGCGCGCGCTCACGGGCTGCAGGCAGGTCAGCCCTAGCTTCATACTGGAGAAATGTCACATATTGAACATCCTATCACTCATTTAGACAAAAGGAGATCTGAACATAGGGCCCAGGTTGAAAAAACATTAGTTCTCCTTTAAGGAATTTAGAAAAATGATCCTGGCAAAGCTTTTTTTAATCTGGCAAATATTATTTTTCCACCTGATTCAAAGATTGTCTTTATCATTTTATCCAGCCAAAACCTTTTCTCACCTGTTTTTAAGTCATTACAGTAGATCCAAAAAGACTTGATATTAAAACGTGAAACCAAAAGGAGCGTTCCTTATTGATCATTCACATAAGTGGGGGAAATGCATTTAATTCTGGGGGCGGCAGGCTGGAGACAGGACAGTGGTCTGAAGTGCCACGGGGCGCCGCGTCTAGGCACGCCTGGTGTGAGGTTGTACATAGAAAACAGGGGGTGTGTTTTTTGACACTTGTCACTCACCGCTGGTGTGTTTTGGCCTTGAGTGAGGCATGTGGGGTTTAGCTAACTGTCAGTTACTGGGGGGCGTCTTAAGATTTCATGGTCACGCTTCATTCTTAATCCTTCCTGTTAAACACAGATCCTTCAGGTCACAGTTCTACTCTACAGCTGATACCTGACCCTCCATCTTTGTCTGCTTATGCAGTGGGAATCCAGACACTCTTCCACTGGACGGCGTTCCTCCACATCTCCTCCAGGAGCGAGGGACGACACTGAGTCCAGTCCGTCCCTCCAGCTTCCTTCTGACAGATCAGACGGAGGGTCTTCAGAGGGCTGCTGCAGGTGTGCTGGAGATACTGACAGCCCTGCGGCAGAGTGTCAGAGAGCACGAGTGAAGATGATGATGATGATGATATATGGGTGTGATGTGGGTGTTTTAGGTGAACACTGGTGTATGTGTCGGTGTTGAGGCCTCACCTCAGCACTGCCCCAGTACCAGATGG
Source organism: Epinephelus moara (assembly GCF_006386435.1). NCBI lineage: Eukaryota > Metazoa > Chordata > Actinopteri > Perciformes > Serranidae > Epinephelus > Epinephelus moara. The sequence continues at coordinate 38,096,218 of NC_065523.1, forward strand.
CCCTGATGACGCTGTGATTAGCCAGAGCGGCTGTCAGCTGGTCTCTACTTCCTGTGATGACATTTACCAATCCTGCTGGCAGGTCTGAAGACTGAAGCACCTGAGGAGGAAAATCACTGTTTACAGACACATGTACGTCACCTGATGTCAGACAGAACCGTCAACTCATTACACTCCGTGCCCATTTTCAATTTGCGTCCACTTTAACTAATTTCCATGGTGGAGGAAGAATCGATTTTCCCTAACGAATCACCAGAGAACGACATATCTGCCTGAATCTGACGTCATTTTAACTCCACGCTGATGCAAAGCCATGTGAACACACCTGTCTTACTGGTCTTTTAACCCTTTGAAACCTGGAGCGACATCAGTTGTCTTGTGCTGCGTTCAGACGCCTTTCACAAGTATTTAAACCTTTGAACTCTCCCTGAGCAAACTGGTGCCATTTCATTCTTTTTCTTTTTATATTACTGCAAGACAAAACAAAACACACACATAACAACAAAAACAGTAAATATCAAAGTGAATACAGGTCAGTAAATTAACTGTTGTCAGGGGACAAGGTTGTGTTGGCGGTCATGTGTGTGTGTGCGCTACACTCTACAGGTCTGACAGGTGAAAGGATGGGGGAAGAGGGGAAAACAAGAAAAGATAAATTACAAAAAAGAAAATAAATAACCAAATAAAGAAAAAAAAAATCAAATAATAATAATAAAAAAATAAAGGTGAGGAAGTATATCAGATCTAATCCTTACCTTGTTACCACCAATACCAATACTTAAAATAAATAATAATAAAGTCAGGGTCCCCCGTCTGCTGACAGCGAGGCAGCACCAAGGCATCATTAGAAAACTGAACCTGCAGGATCAACCAGGTTATTGTTGCATCTTATGGTTATTGATATTAAGTTTGGGCTCAGATTTTATATTGTTATCACTACGTTTTTCATATTGTTTTGTCTACAAACTATTTCTGTTTAATATAATAATTATTAATATTATTGCAGGTGGGTTGTGTTTTTTTATTTTGACACTAATTGGTGTGATTTCTAACCCTAACCCAAGAGTGAGTCAATCCCCATAGACCCCCATGTTAAAATGCTCAACTGTACAGCAGAAATAAACATGTTTACAGTCTGTAGCTAATTTCCCCTCTCATGACAACTGTACGGGGGTGAATTTTTTTATAACTCATCCGTTTAAATTTTATTAAGGCTTAAAGTTGCACATAATTAAGGGCATGGTCACTCTGAGTGACAGGTGGCGCCATCACAGGTGGCTAATTAGCCGCTGGCTGTCTGTCTCAGCTAATTCACAAGTCATTGAGCCTGACCTCTCAGCCGTGTTTGTGCCTTTTGTATATTTTGTTTCGTGAGGGAGCTGGCACCAACCGGGAGCATGAGCGGGTGCAGTCAACACCACAGGGCTAGCCAAAGTAGTGTAGCTTGTTAGCCTAGTAGCTTGTTAGCCTTAGCTAACTTAGCAGCTTTGACCGAGGTGGGCGTGTTTAAGCAACCAGGCTTCATTTGGCCCACCTCTTTGCCCATTTTTGATTGGCCGGGAGTCGGGCGGAGTCAGGCACTGCCAAGATGGCCACGGCCAGAGCCGCCTACTTTGAGCTTCAAACCCGCTCCTCAGAAACTACTGGCTGACGTCACGGTGACTGTGTCCGTATTTTTATACAGTCTATGTAGGAAAAACTATATTTATAATAGTAATAATAAATAATATGTTACCGCATTATTATAGTTGTATGCTCTCTTTCCAGGTCATTTCCTTGTTTGTTTGTTTTTTTACATTCTTTTTTCAAGTTTGCTCCTTCAGTACGACACGTACAAGAGATACTCTGCTAACAACTGACTGGAAAGATCCCGTTGCATAAAACTGCAGAGCCATCATTAATTGTAACGAGCTGGAGGAGCACAGCTTTGGAAAGTTGAGTGATCCAACCGCAGTCAGTCACAATCATAGATTCACTTCTGGTAAAATAAAAAGTGCAAAATGAGGCGCTCATCATTAAGAGTGTCCATCAGATTCTCCCAGTCGTGAACAGTCTTCTCAGGATGCCTTAATTTGACATTTATCTCCGTAAACTCAACCATGTTGCAGGGAAGATGGAGTCAGAGGTACTTTATGTTTTTGTCTTTACTTTGGTTACTAAGGTTCTTTAAGCGATCCCTTAAGTATGAGACCACGATAAGGAGAAAAACTTAAATCCTTCAATAAACATTTCAAGGAAACCTTAACTCTCAGAAATCTGTATCTTGACTGGAAACATATCGACATATCGTACATAGTTGTTACATCGCCCAGCCCTACGACCGACTGGTGGTGCGTCCTGTGACCCAGCCTCTTTTTTACGGTCTCATGTGCCCACACAGATCTCTGTTTATCTGCGCCTGACAAACTATGTGCAAGTACCCTACTTTTATAAAACTTACAAAAAACAAACAAACAAAAAAAAACAGTAGATTGATTACATAGAGGGTTTAGGCTGAGGAGGTGATGGTGTGGTTGCCTGGCAACAACAACAAGGCACAGCAAGTGTTTTCCTGTTTTTTTTTTTTTACTGGTGGCATTTAATTAAAGAAAAACAAAAGGCAGAGCGCCTCTCGTTTTGAAACCTGCAAACGCTCCTTGTGATCAGGCGAACATTTACCTGAATGAAAGCCAAAGCTGAAAGTGGATACTTCTGACTGGGGACCATGATGACGGCGTTGCCATTGGCGATGGCTGCCCCAAGAAGTGTCACCATAGAGAGGAGGGGATTCCTGTCAGGGAGGACGACCCCCACGACTCCCAGGGCTTCAGGGAGGGAGAGAGCAGAGCCGGACTGTGGCAGAGGCTGAAGAGGAGGAGGGACACGACGAGATGTTGACACAGTGCAGAGATCAAAAGTTTTCAAATAAACTTTTTATATTAAAAAAAAGGCTCACTGGAGTTCCTCCTTGGACTTTGTCACAGTAAGCCGCCCAATCACTGAGCCTGTTGATGCTGAGCTCCACCTCCTGATCAGCCTCGTCCATTGAGAGACCAGTCTGAGCGTTGATTGACGCGGCTATGTCCCGCCTCTTTGCCTCCAGGCCCTTAGCCAGAGAGTGGAGCAACTGAGCGCGTGCAGACGGTGTCTTTTTCATCCAGCTAGAGGAAGGAAAGGATATCAAAGAGACACGTCAGTTTTTTTCAACATGGACTCTGTTTTCTCATGTTTTTGTGTCTAAGTGATGAATGGGAACAACAAGTTTTGAAACTGGTTCAATATTGAGAGAGAGCGCTGCAGCCAGCAGCAGTGAAACATGCTGCAATGTAACTACTGGAAAAATTTTGCAACGTCAATTTGTGTCCACTACAGCAGGATTTGTACTTGTGTGGCAGCTCTATGGAAACCCTACGCACGTGGCCTACGCTGTTGTGAGCATTTATACTTGTGCGGTGGGGTGTCTGTGTCACTCTGCAGTTACACCTCCAAAACACTAGTCAGTGGCGGGTTTCTGTAAAGTTTAGTTGATTCAAAACACACATTAAACACACATTGAACACAAGTTAAACACACATTAAACATGGCTTAATAGAGACAGTTTCAAACACAAATCAGCTTCACTATAACTCGCAGCATTCACAGACAAACACTTGTCTTTATCTGGACACATTTTCCCCACAAATACAACATGCTAATGTTTTTCATTCGCATAAATTGATTTAACTGAAGAAATTACGACCCATATAGATAAAAGGAGGTTTGCCATTGGAATCTTCATCCACTTAAAAAAGGCTTTTGACACGATGGATCATGGTGTTTTGTTAAAGAAGATGGAGATATATGGCATTAGGGGAACTGTACTGACCTGGCTGAGAAGCTATCTAGAAAATAGGCAACAGTTTGTCCAAATTAGGGTTGGGATATGGATCTGGTTCTTTTTTGGAACCGGGTCCAAAGTTCCGGTTCCGGAACCGGTTCCATCACATTTGAACCGGTTCCATCACATTTGGAGTAACGGTTCCTGCAAACGGTTCCTAGATTGTAAAAAAAAAACCAACGTCACGTGCATTTCCATTAGAGTGCGGCACGGGCCGCATATTTCTGTCCAAACCCGACCGAGCCCGACATTATTTAATGACCAAAGCACTGAGTTTGTGTCACACAGTTGTTATGGTTACAGGCTATTTAACAGGCCGGGCGTGCGCCGTGGGTGCTCAGCAGAGAGGGAGACCTCCGTGTTTGAGACGGGAGCGGGCGGCGGGAGGTCCGAGGTTTCCAGCGAGGGGAGCGGTAGAAACAAACAGCCAATGTGTGTGTGTGTTCTGTTCAGGTGTTGTCACGTAAATAACAGTGCCCAAGCATGAATGCATATAAGTATTTTTTATTACATTGCTGTGGTTAATTTGAGGTAATAGTGTTACTGTAGAAATCAGAGAATCACTTTTTGTTGTTATATATTCTCAGGGAGATGATACAAGCTCTAAATCTGAAATACACACCACACACAAATGTGTATTTTCATCTAATTGTACTGTGCAACAGTTAGAATAAAGTTTTTGTATTTGTATGATTGCATTTGTGTTTATTATATACTTGTTTAAGTATAGCAAGTATAATGAATATAATGTAGGAATCAGTAAGAGGAATCGGTAAGCCTAGTCCAAATTGACAATTTTAATTCCACTGGAAGAGACATCAAGTGCGGTGTACCTCAAGGGTCAATATTAGGGCCAATTCTCTTCATTATGTACATGAATGATATTTGTATAGTTTGTACTTCTTGCTGATGACACTAACATTATCTGTTCTGGTGAGGATTTGCAGCAGCTTTTAGAAAATATCACACATGAAATGAACAAATTGAAGAATTGGTTTGATATAAACAAATTGTCACTAAATTTGGACAAAACAAAACTTCCATTATTTGGAAGACGTAAAACTGACATTCAAATAATAATAGATAATGTAATTATTGGAAGAGTGGACCACACTACATTTCTAGGTGTGATAATTGATGAAAGAATCTGCTGGAAACCCCATTTAAGTTATGTAGGTTCCAAGATGGCAAAGAGTGTGGGTGTTATGAGGAGAACTAGGTGCTTACTGAATCAACAATCCTTGCTTATTTTATATTATTCTCTTGTATTACCATATTTGAGTTACTGTGTGGAAGTCTGGGGTAATACTTATAAAACCAACCTGCTCCCTCTGTACATACTACAACAAAGAGCCATAAGATCAGTTCACAATGTGAGGTACAACGATCACACTAATCCACTGTTTTTGAAGTCATCCACACTGAAATGATCAGACCTGGTAAAATTCAAAACTACACAAATAATCTTCTTCTGGGAACAATTCAAAATTTGTTTCATGAGAGGGAGGGTAATAAAAAGTATCATCTAAGAGGAAAACACAAATTACAACAACAAAGTGTCAGAACCACTCTAAAAGTATGTGTATTTCTGTTTGCGGGATAATTCTATGGAATGGTTTAGATGAAGAGGTTAAACTCAGTAAAAAGTTCATCAGTNTAAAAGTATGTGTATTTCTGTTTGCGGGATAATTCTATGGAATGGTTTAGATGAAGAGGTTAAACTCAGTAAAAATGTTCATCAGTTCAAAAGGAAGTTTAGAAAAGGAGTGTTTGAAATGTATAGCAGGGAGGAGGAGGAGGAGGAGGAGGAGGAGGAGGAAAATGACATAAACTGATGAGATGATTGTGGGGAAGAGGGGATTCAGAGAGGGACTAAGTGTGTTTTCGTTGTATTGACTCTATTTGTGCTGTCTGGGGGTTGGA